>NW_014332873.1:68641-77113 GCF_000341935.2 Cephus cinctus
AAGAGCCACGCGCGTGGGAATCGTCCGTGATGCACAAGACAATTCCATAACGAAATTCAAGTGGAATGTTCCGTCTGTCGGTGTCAATGCAAAATGGGCATGCCAGTGAAAATGGACGTAAAACGTTAAAGGGTGAATAAATGCGTGCGAGTACTGTTTGTCGATACCTGCGATTTTCCTTTCGCGCATCCGTCGCCAAAGTGCCTCGGCCTTCCGCATTGGCCAATTCTCAACTTTGGCACTGAAGCTCCGAAAGAACTTGTACTCCTTGAAGTGCGACATTCTCCTGGCACCTTGGCTTCCGGTCTCCTCGACATTTCCAGATGCCGCGTTCGACCCGCTCGTTTGACCCTCCTCGCTCGCCATTTTTCTTCAGGGAATTTTTTTTCTTTTTTTTTTTTTGGCACTTTTTCCCCGGGAAAAAAACACTTTCAGTCAGCACTACGTAGGCATCGAAGATTCAGCACTTTGACGATTTCAGTTTCTCTACACCAAACACTCGTTCCTGCTTGACATGTAATTTACGTCCCGAGAGACTCTGCGACGCGCAAGGCGCTTCATTGTCCGTTGACTTTACGTGGATTCGGCTACCGCGTGTCGGAGATAAAATTTACTATTTTATTTGGCCTGCCAAATTACGGATGGACACGAGTTACGGATAATTGATCGCTTCGACATGTCCGATCTCTGTAGTGTGAAAAAAGCGAAAAGTGCGATACGAGGGAAATAAAGAAAAGTTTGATACGAGCAGTGATAAATGATGAGATAGAGAGAGAGAGAGAGAGAGAGAGAGAGAGAGAGAGAGAGAGAGAGAGAGAGAAAAGAGAGAGAGGTAAAATCGTAAAAAGAGAGGCCGTAGGATTGTTTAACGCGGTTAAAGCAATGCCGTGTAGTAATATCCGTGAACCGAATGGCAAAACGTGGGATTTTCCCTTAAATTTACGAGGAAGAAATCGAAGCCGGAATTAAACTGCCGAGAGGATATTTCTTTTTTCCTCGTGGCTTCTGTTGATTTTACCTCGTTCCGATAAAAGTGCTTTGTGGGACGAATTCTTTGCCAGGTATGGAAGGCGGGGTTCGCCGTCCGTGGGATTCGCCGGAAGGAGATCTCTAAAGAATATATAAACGTTTACAGGTCCGGTGATAAAAACATTACGGCTGCGTAACTGCGGTTTATCGTAACGAAATCGCTCGCGGCTTCGAAATTCCATTAAACGACCAGACTTCTCGGATTTTACGCCTCGACGAAACGAGATTGCTTTATACTTGCTGGTGGAAAATTTATCGGCAATCGAATGTTTCGATAACCTTAACGAAGAAAAAAAAAGTGCGACAAATTCACTAAGAGAATCGACCCTGAAAGAGACTACCTGCAGAGTCACTCGAATGTTTCTTGTCCCGAAAACAAGTTCAAGTTTCATTGGTGAACATGGAAAGCCCGTTTGAGGCTTAACAGCTTTGCTGCATGAAAATCCAACTGACTGTCTCCCTGCTAATTTTCCAGCTGTTAGCTGGCCCAGATGAAAATGCTCTCACGACGAGTCCCGCCCCAGCTAACGAGCTTCGAAACAATAACAGTGGACGTATGCGAGCGTCGAACAGTGACGCGACAAGGACAAGAAAAAGGTAAGGGAGGACAAGGGGGCAGTCCAAGAGGGGCAGGCAAGAGGTTTTGCAGCGTCAATGCTAATTAACGATATGACGTCAGAAGGTAATTATTTTCAAATGAAATTCCTGAGCTTACTGTACCCGGGCAAACGACTTCATAATATCTTTGAGACGTTTCGTTTTGGTACGAATACTAATTCCCACGTGATGGATGTGGTCCATCCCACCTGACCCCTGACCCAGTTAGTCGGAGTCCGATAAGACTCTAACACCGTGCAGATTGAACCAAGTGTATTTCACGTGCGTCTGTTTGCATCTGCCTATGGCGATAAAAAGAACATGTAAACGGGAGACGAACGAAACGACTGGGAAATCCAAAAGCATGGCAACAGGTAAACCAATCGTTTCTCCCAACCGATTACCAGGAAGTCGCTCCAGCGCCAAACAGTCTGACAATTGACTTATTTATACGTTTGCAAAAATTTCGCGAATTCGATAGCCCATCTGAGGAAACACGAAATTTTTATTAATTTGCACTTTCTGGATGAGCAGAAAAACGACGATGATTTTTTTTTAAATTTCTGACTGCTTCGAGGAGACGAGTGGAAATCCTACATCTGCATCACGTTAGTTATCTGATTAAGATCAAGACCGAGAGAATCCTTTAACGAGGTTAGAAAAACAGCAGCCAGTAGTGCAGCACGTAACGACCGAACACTTTCGCTATTTCTTTCCGGTTTCACGTCCAATTCAATTCCATCCTGCGACAATTTCTTGCGACGATTCCTCGCGCTTCCGGAAACGCCGCGATTGAATTTCCGGTGAAACGTATCCGCGCCTCGGAATGGCCCAATTGCATTTCGATGACTTCGCCCTACGATACGCGCACTTTAAGTTTCCGGAAGTTCCTACCGATTTCAGTAACAACTCCGAGGTACGCGAGAGGAAGATTTCTTCCCGTGGTAACAGCATCCGCTGCGGTCCTCGTGGTCCATGTACAACAGGATCGCCGCGGAATTCATTCCGCAGTGATTCGTTGGTTCGATTTGCACGAAGAAGAATGAAAAATGGTCCAATGGCAAAAACAAGAACACAAGCGTAACAGCCAATTGGTATGATGCACGGTCGTTAAACGTGGCAGGATCACGCAAAGGAATTAAAAGGAGCATTTCTCTATGCAAATCGTCGGACTTTCTCGGGGTGTCGGCAGCGATCGCGCAGCCCACATTGTTACGGAGAGATCAGGCTAACAGCCTAACGAGCCAACTAATGGGAGCGAGTCGAGTCTATCGGAAGTCGGTTTCTGGTGTTTACTTGTTCTTACAACCAACAATCCTACCGACAGTGGGTTATCTAATGGTTACAAGTTACCATTACGCAATTACAGATACGGATCTCGAAGTTTTGTTACAATTTTCTTTGTACACTACTAATTGTACAATGCACGATTGTACTCCGTAAGACGTATTCTTATTTTCTTGGGGAAAAATGAAATTCCTACTGGGAAAATTGGCTTTCTCGTTGTGGATGGTGACTTTAAAGGAGCCGAATGAGATTCCTATCGATTGACTTTACAGATACCTCAAACTTATATTTTATTCATATCTCTTGCGACGAGAGCAAATCGATTCGTACAGCCTCCAGAATGGCTGCCACTGGGAGTCCGCGGCAAAGACGTGACTTTACATCTTGTCATCTCCGAGATACGATAAAAGAACCATGAAGGATTCAGCTTATTAAAACCCGGGTCTCTCTGGGACAATTCAAAATCGTTATGGAGATCAATATTTGTATATTGAAATCTTCCGATAACGAGGATAGGGTTACGGGTCCAGATTGAATTTTGATACAGCAGGCACGAATTATAATTTCGCTGGAGAGATGATCCGAAATTTTATTTAATTTTTTATAAACGCAACGAGGATCGAAATTTCGTAGACAGAAAAAGTTGATTTTTAAATTCAAGGAAAAGTCCTCCGTGTCTTCGTCGATTGAACGTTATTCGTAAATATCTTGGACTACGAAGAAGAGATCGGGAACTTCCGAGGAGGCTTATTTCTATTGAATTAAGCGAAACGAAGCTGCGTTAAACAAGATTAAAACAAAGATTAAAAAGCTTTGCACAGTTTTCACGTGATGGGATGAAGCTTTGCCAGAACTCTCCTCGTGTTTCCTCGGAATAATGCGCGTTGACGAGGGAAAATCTTGTTCTAATTTCTGATTAACTTTCACGAAACTGTTGGATCCGATGGAGTTTCGATTTGATCGATTTGAGAATTTTGAAAATCGATAAATTCCACTGTTGCAAGGTACGGAAACACGTAATTCTCATACACGAGTCCCACTGTATTCGGGCTACGTGACGAACGGGAAAAAGCATTAATCATCCGACAACACTTTTTTAAATATAACTGAGAGGCGCGCAGGAAGCGAATAGGACAAATAAACAAAGTTGCTTGCCGCTTCGGAAGGTCACGGGGAGAAACGAGAGTAACACGTTCTGTACGACGAAGGAGAAAAATTGCCAATAGGAGTTTAAGCTGTAAGTAAGACAGCTGTTGTGCAATATTTTAAACACGCGTTGCCGAGCCAAAAGTGAGTCAAGATTTCTGACACGTTTCGGTTTGCTTCTACAAGAAGGCGATTCGCTGAAACTTTCAACTAAGAATTAATCAACGCCGATCTTCGGATACGCGGGTTTCTTGATAAGAATTATCAACGGTTTCCCTTTGACTGTCAAAATCGTTCTCTACAGTCCCAATGCATCGTGATATACGTCATATACGAAATTCTCAATCGACGATAAGCAAATGTTAAACGCATCGCACTCGGACACCACAGGATGCTGATATATTAGATACCGAAGAGTGAATGACGATTTGACATCGTATAAAAATCTCAAGCAATTCTGTCAAGATCGATTAAAATTTGTCTGCGCGACGAAGCGCATAAAATAGAAGATAAGAAGAAAGATAGGAAAGATTGAATAAAGTCTTTTGGCAAGTTGTTGATAAGGCAGGGAGCAGATTGAATTTTTGAAATATGTAAATTTTTATAAAACTCGTTCAAGGCCGGCGAGACGGGGGGAAGCGAAGAATAGGAGACATTTTAAGGATTGAAAAGGGTGTCGAGTAGCCGAGCGCGAATAGCCATGATTCTGGTGGTCCTGATAAGCCAGTTTTGCGCAATATTGAATTTACATGCAAATCCCACGTGTACTTCAGGCAGCACGTTCGTAAAACGATTTCAACTCGTCTCAGCAGGGAATTCAAGTGAACTGATTATCATGCAAGCAGAGTTTTCAGCTGGGCTGGTATCGCGGTACACTGGTAAATTGCACAAGGCCTTAAAGGTTAATCGTAAATTGGTTGAAATTTTCACCGAGAAAATTCAGTTAACTTCACCTTCATCTTTTTCACACCGATCGCTTCCAGAGACTTTCCCGAGGTGCCGAAGCAATGATAAGCCGATAGTCAGACTCGATTCGTTTCCATCGCACCGGCCTGGGATCAGCTTAATTCCGCATGGCTCTGTGTGCCAATCCGGGGAGCGAGAAAAAAGAAATTCTAAGAATCAAATAAAATGACGCATAAACGTCGAATTTGCGTGATTAGGGGCTTTTGTAGGCGAAAATTTCCAGCAACCACGTTATAAGAGGGTTGCTACGGTATTTGAATTCATAACGATAAATAAGGTACGGGGAACGGCACGCGGTCAGATATACATATAGTAGACGGTTGAGGACCGTGGAGGAGGGCGAGAGGGGAGAGAGGAAAAAAAGCTACCCTGCAAAAAAAGATTCCAGGCATGTAGGGACCCCGTGTACAAAGGGACAAACATGAAAAATTGCTTATTGTTCTATTTGGCCGCGTCAGAACCGGCAGTCGGGAAATAATGCGCCGCGACAGCTTTCGCGCGTTATGAAAGGAAAAACAAGACGAGCACGTCAGCGTCTCTCGTAGCCACGCTTGTGCCACACTTTTGCCACGCGCTTCCATTGTCCTTTGTAAGGTAGAGAGTCTGCCGAGAGTAAGTAGCGCCAATGGAGGAAGTGCGTGGAAAGTTTATATTTGGAAAGCACTTTGAGTCAGTGGGTCGACGTGATGAAATTTTATTTTTACTGCAAAAATTGAGGCCGGAAGGAAGCTAAGAAACGGGGATGAAATAACGAAGGAAGACAAGCAATTATTACTCAATCTGGAAACTTCAATTTTCGTTAAACTTATCCCTGCTAATAAATATTGAAAACTCTCGCTACGCGACGTTTATCATTTTTACACGTAAAACTGAACTCCCACGGTTTTACAGAGGATTTTACAGAATCGACAAATGGCCATTGGGAGGCGAAGACGCGTGAGGCACGTGGGAACAATAGGAAGGGAAATTTCATGATAACCGGATGAATGGGAAGACATTAAAACGGAAAGGGTTACGAGGGATCGATAATCCCTAAAGTACATAAAATTTCTATCCCTTCGTTTACCCTCGCGTAAGAATATTCGGATCGCGTAATATATCCTCAACGTCTCTATAAAAATTTCCCACGTCAAGTTCTTCAAGGAATTTCAAACGTATCTGAATTACCGGCTCGCTTAACAGATGCGCTACTAATTAACCCGTAATTTTCCAACCGACCAAAACAGCCAACGGCGGATTTTATTCGTCAAATTTTCCAGCAGACTGAGAGGTGCCCGTAGTTCATAACAGGATCACTCGTTTCTAGTGTAAAATTGGCTTGTCCCACTTTCACGCAGAAAAAGGCACTTGTGCGAAAAAGAAGCAAGTAACGCCAAAAAAAAAGTCTCCACTGTTTTTCGTGTAATCGCTTCCTACCAGGAAACTGTCTTTGTCTTCGTGCATATGCCTACTCGCGTAATCTTCCTGGTTTTTTGTTGGCTGTACGACGAGATAAATCTTCGAAGATTATTAGAAAGAAACAGCATTAGATTAAGAGGAAGAAGAAGGCGAGCTGTCAGCAGCTTCGATAAATGATCAGGAATGAAATTGTGCCAAGCGAACCGTCACCAAGGCAATCTATAATCGACAAGAGGATCGGCCATGAATATCTATTTCCCTCGATAACGAAGACCGTGCACCACATGTCATTGAGAGGCCCGCGCGATAAACAAACCTTGCCACCATAAACCGTAACGCGACGTAATCACTGCATACGAGCTTGGATAGGAAACCTTGACGATTCTCCAATAGGCGATCCATTGGAATTTCAATAATCGTAAGAGAAAAAAAAAAGTACTATTTATTAATCGCACTATAACTTTGCCCAAGACCCGTCAACTCTACACCGGCGTTACTGTGCTGTCACTAAATGCACGTTTTCAATCTACCCCCCAATTCGAGTAACACTTCCCGCCTCCACGTGCGAATCTTTGAAAATCCACAATCACGATACCAGCGATTACAAACTCTGAAACGCACTTCGGGTTTAGGATCGGCAAGGGGAGTCCACAACTGCGAGACTCGAGTCGAGTCGCGTGGATGCTGACTCTATACTGCGCGAGCTGCTGCCTCGAGCTCGTGATAGCGACGACTGGCTTCTATGGATACAGAGCATGGCTCGTGCGAGGGAGCGCAAGCGTCCCGACGCTCTTTTTTTTTTTCACGTCTTCTTACCGCACAACCAACACCTGCTGTTATCAAAACCAGCCGCTCAATTCCTTGCGAATTTACGAGGTGCGACATTGTCAAGGGGTACTGGTATCGGCGGTATGATAAATTCTCAAAATTTTTCATTGAAATTTCAAAATTTCAAAGTTTCTCATGGAAACGAAGATTTTTTAAATTTTCACGTTTTTCGATTCGGATACCCGACAAGTCAGGTTCCCTCGAGCGTCCGCTTGGTGCAGGCAAAGTGCAGGAGGCACCGGAATAGAAAATGCTCCGTTACGACTGGAGCCGCACTTTCTCAGCCGTAGAACAGGAAGGTAGCAGAGAGAACAAAGGCTTTCCCACTGGGACGCATCGAAGTTTCGAGCAAAGTGAAATTCGACTGGATAAAAATCAATCCCGGCGCACCATGTCAAACCGATATTTGTTACCCACGAAGAAAGGTAAGAAAAATCTTCTCCTATTTCCTACACAGGATCCCACGTCGTCATTCCCATGATCCGTGGGACGCTTTAACGCTGTGTCGTAAAGAATAATTAAATCCCGCAATCTTCCATCGGCATAGCACGGGGACTCGGTATCCATCACGAAGGAATAATTTTATGCTTCGATCATCAGCGTAAAATTATCCTTGTCCCAGGATAGCCATTGCTTCGTACCCACTGGGTACGGGTTCCAGGAGAACCTTCCACGAGGAGATGACTGTAGGAACGGTTCATCGGCACGAAACGATCGTTCGGTGCGCTTTTGATATTTTATATCTATGAATTTTTAATAACCTAAAGAGCAATAACAATACAGCCGACAATCTTGTTTTTCACGTTACTATTTTTATACGCAACAGCTTGCAAGCTCAGTTCGATATTTTTTTCATTTTGATTAATGCCTACGACATCCAAATTTAATTGTTTTTACGTACATTTCTCGTACTCTAAACTTCTTGAACAAAGACTCGAAATTTTTCATTTGAAATTGCACTATAATCTTCCACAGAGGTAATTTCGAAAGATCTCGCGATCCAACAACAAAAGCGTCATGCTTGGCGTTCCAGCAATCTGTAATCCAGGATTGTAAGAAGAAGAGGGGGCGGAACGGGAGGCTGTGTGAAATCTGTGTTCTACCAAATGATCCCAGTATACGTTCCCTATTTATAATTCGAATAAGTACGTGTAAAAAAGGAGTCGAGGATGTCACGCAAGTTTCTCGTGTAAATTTGGGCGAGAGGGGGGGAGGGGAGGG
>NW_014332873.1:77240-90262 GCF_000341935.2 Cephus cinctus
GGAGGGGGTGCTATTCGAATTTCAATTTTAAGAAAAGTTAACGAGCCGCGAGGTAAATGAAAACGTTCTTCATATAATTTTCAAATGGATATCGAAAACAGATGTGCCATCTGTCGAGAGACGAATATGCGAATTTTTGCCACGTGCAATTTTGCGACTTTGCCAAGTTTTAAGTAATACTGGAAACAGTCGCTTCGTTTACAGGACAGAAGTATCGCATAATCTGTGTGAAACAAATTGTTTCTGCTAATATATCTATATATATACTATATATATATATATATATTTCCTCGTGAATTTTAAAGGGCAACAATATTAACCCTGAGAATTTCAATTAACATCGCGTAATCGCGAACGAGACGCGATGCAGGTTCTGATCACCTTTAAGACATTGGCTTGCGGATGCTGAGGAAGCCGCCTTAATTAAGCTGTCAATTGAAAACCGGTCCCCCTTGAAATAAATAATAAAATGTTCATTTGAAATCATTTTGATTCCATAAAGAATGTACAGTCTATAGGAGATCCGACGATTTGTCATATTTGTGTGAAAAAGTAAAAGAGCCGAAATCAAATTAAAGTGCGTTTAAAGAAAATATTTTCCTTTCGTTTCGGCCGTCATGAGGTATAGCTAAATAAAGACGTTACACTTTGAGAAGGAACAGAAGGTCTTTAGCCGGGTCACACTCACTTTGCCTTTAATCAAGTCAATTCGGTCAGCTCGAACAGTATCTCTATTATTTAGGGAAAATATATATTTTTTAACGCACCTCGGTGAACCCTAGAGAAACAAGTATTTCGCACACTACATCTCAAAGTGAACATAAAGAATTATTAACTCTGATCTACCTGGAGATGAGAAATTTAAATCGTCATTAATTCTCTGAATGACAAATTTTTAATCGGACGTATTTTCTCGGTCCAGCTGGCAAGGAGCCCCGTTCGGTCATAACTTCCTGCGACTGTTTTACTCTACTTAAGTTTCCAGTTGATTCCCCAGCGAAAAGCGGACTGTATCCGTTAGCCGTAGCCAACTTCAGTTCGGTCGTTCGAAACAGACCGAAGTTGTCTCGTGTGGGAAATTACTGGGCAACGGGGAAGCGGGTGGAGTTAATGCTAGCCTTGTAAACAGTTTGAGTAGTGGCAGTGATTAGATGGATTAGAAGTAAGTGGCGATAGTTACTCCTCAGTCGTCACGCATTACGGAAGAAACTATCCGGAAGGCACGAAGTTGCTGTCACGCGTGCTGCTTGTCGAAGGATCGTAAAGCCTTGTCGACAAGTTTCGCCTACGCAACTACGACGCCGGAATACATTTCACCGTTAAACCCGCTGCCACCGCATTTCTTTTACTGCTTATTCAATGCCTTGCTGTATATAATAATAAATGAGCTACTTGTTCTCGCGAACTTACCTGATAGCTGTCGTTCCGATTGTGATCTCGGTTGTTGATGGATCTGGAAAAACAAAAATAAAAATTGTAAAAATCTTTATACAACTAAAAACATGGACTCTTGTGGATACAAAGGGAGCATTGGAAAGATAGTGTCTCTGAGACATAGTCCATGTTACGTCGGGGATGTCAAATAAAATAGGAACGAAAGTCTGTGACTTAACGATATTCAAAAAATTTTTGAAAGTTCAAGACTTCAGAATTCTTTTCGAAAAAAAATGCACAGAAGTACTTTTTCGTGAATTTGTATTTTTTTTTTACTGCTACGTATATTTCGGAGGTCTACGTATACCATCGGAGGTATTCGAAACTTCTAAAGAAACGAAAGTTACAGTCAACGAAGCTTCAGGACGTCCCGACGTCCCTCGTACTGTACCTCGGCGATGGTCTGCATCTGTGCTCTTTAGAATTGCCAGACAAAGTGAGCCTGGCGCTCCTGAAATTGTGGCATTTATATCGTGGGAGAGGGAGGCGCTCTTTTAAAACTGCGTAAATTTTGAAAAATTTCTCTTAAAAGAAAAAAAAACACTAAGGCAATCGAGAATCCCAAGGAGACGTCAGGATGCGCAGATGCGGCGCGTTGATATTGCCGGAGTAGAAAATACATGTATAAGAGGGGCGAAGGGAGAGAGCGAAGATTGCGAGGATCGCGAAAGGGGGAAATGGAGAGATAAATCAAATTTATATTATTAGAATTGCGGATGGGAATCAATTTCGGCAGTCTTTCAAAAAGGACACTCTCCGAGAGCCCGTAAACACGTATCGCTACGCGATGGCATTTGCTGGCGTCCATGTACTTGCACGTGTGTTGGGCTACGGAGCATCGTCGATGATTCGAGGCGTCGCGACGACGATACGAGAGGAGTCGGAATCCTATAGGAGGGAAGCGCTTGATAAATGACTCTGAAATTCTTTTAATGTTATTTTTGACGATTAGCTAAGTGCGGCTTCGAGATGACGTATTTATACGGAGCGATCTGTACAAATATCGCGCGAACGACAAACACGAACTTGAGCCGAGATGCGATTCGGCTTTAGATTCATTTTTCAAGAAGATTCGCATTTCCAAGTGAATGGGCGATAGCGCGGGATTCCGTGGGATTCTGTGAGATCCTGTGAGAGAGTCTCTCGAGATTTTCAGTAGGCTGCACCAATATCATAATCCTATTTGGAGGCTGAAACGTCTGTACTATATCGAGTGGGCAGACTTTGCCTTCCTGATCGGTAAGCTCATCCTCTCTCACCTGAGCTTTAAATACGGGCTGGTTATTCGAGGGTCGAAGGATACCATCCGATTAATACGTAACACGGCTCACTGGTCCATTAGCTTTGATCATTCACGAACACGCGTGTAGCCAACGTGTTCGCGTGTGTACTCGGGGTCCCTTGGAAAGACTCGGTCGTGCATGCCAGAGCGGTTTAGCTTCTATACGGGTAGGCTATTTTACATTGAGGATTCTCGGTATCGGAAATTTCGTAAAAAAAAAAAGAAAAAAAAAAGAGAAAAAAAAACAGAGCTCTCTTTTCTTCTCCAGAAATCGTCAAAGTAGAAGAAAAAAATAATATATCCTCCTCGCGAATCCTACGTCAATTTCCTGAAAGTCACGAAGACTCTACTGGATGAAAATGGAAATATCGTTTATCAGCTTCCATGGATTCCTGGTAACGGCATTGCTGATGTTATCGAGAGAATCCCGTTAGACACCTAGCGAAAATTCAAAATATCACGTTAACGACCCACAGTTTAGCGTTAGATAAAAGGCATCGGCCATTTCGACGCGTGGCTCTTTATAGCGAAAGAAAATATTTGAATGCCAGCCGTGCATTCGGACAGAGGGTGCTTTTAGCATCAAAGCGGCCCAGTCTAACCTTCAATATGTCTATGTATATCCAGTGAAAATTAACGCTGGCTATAATACTGGCTCTCGTGAAATTATGCGGGCAGAAAAATAAGCGCAGACGATTTTGGAAACAAGTGAAAAATCCTATGATTTCTTGATGTCTCGTAAAAGACTTTTGGACGGTTTAGTCGAGATTCGGAGTAACTATAATAAACGAGGCGCCGGGAAACTCCATTTGGCAATCTTATTGGCAAACAAGAATTTACGACGTGCCTGGAGATACAAGGAAATAATATTGTGGAAATAACGTTACGTCCTGATTAAGAAATTCCGTCGATCCCGACGTTCGTGTTTGTCATGGCTTAAATATATTCTCAAAATTCGCATAATCCTCTTTGCACTTTTTCATCCTCTCAACGGGATTCTCTGTTACCGACCACCGAAGCACGTGGTGTAATTTTCCTCAAAGCTAATCGGCGGAACGAAATAAAAATAATAATTACAATCTACTCGAAGAAGTAGTCCTCGGTGAAAATACAAATACCTGCATTTGCAATGGTCAATGTCGTACACGATTCATGTGGGCAGTGACTAATGGGTCCCATAAGCACGGATCGTATGGATCAACGAAGGACGAATGAGCGTACTCGTGGTCGAAGGGTATCTACACGGGGTAATCTCGATACCGAATGCCATACACGCTTTGCCTCCTCTATGATTAATGGACATCGGGTGTCTAGAACTCAGCGATCAGGTTTAACTTGTGTTCTGGCGAATCGGCAACGTGAATAATTGCAGCCGTGGAACGAGAAAGACAGAAGTAGAGAGAGAGAGAGAGAGAGAGAGAGAGAGAGAGAGAGAGAGAGAGAGAAAAGAATTTGAGAAAAGTCTAAATAATACAGTCGATTCGTATCGACTCACCGTTGCACTTTCAAGCGTGATTCCCGCCTTGTTATTTTCTAAAAGCGGTGCGCTGCTGCTCTTGCTGCTCAGTTCAACAGGTAGAGGCTCCGGCTTGAGCTGCAGACTCGCGGCAGATGGCGAGGATGGTGCCCGTGGTGGAGTTTGTAGCAATTCGCCGGAACTGAGAGAACTACTGGCAGTAGCCGAGAGGCCTGGAGATGAACAAGATAATGATGTTTTTTAGAGAAAATTGTTGATCCTACTTTTTTTGTTGATATTTTACCTAAAGGCAAGTTCGTCGGTCTGGATGGTTTGATCCTTGGCAAGGAATCATCGAGTCCACTGCTGCTGTCGACAGCATCCTGAGAGTAAAGGTCCTCGTTCTCTCGCGTTTGGGTATGAACGCTCTCCCTCCGGATCCAGACATCCTGACAGGTTTTATCCGAGCGGGAATTCAATTTTGAGGGTCTGCGTCGAATCCTCTCCCACGTTTCCTGCCGATGACACTTGGCAGTGCCTGACGCTGCTTATGGATCAATGACAAACCGAATGTGATGAGGTGATCAAGGGTCCATTCGCCATGGAAGAAACTGACTCACGTTTGGCTAATCTGCGATCAGTGCTTCTTGGTGGACTAGCTGTACCAATTCCACTCTCCAGTGGAGACGCCCTGTCAGTTGTGTCCGGTGACAGACTGCCCGACGAAATTTCGTCCATGCTCTGCAGAAGATCCTGAGACGAGGATGAGGATCTATTGTCGTCGTCCACGGTGTCCTGTGGGGATGCTGGATCCAAAGTACTTTCATCTTGAAGGGATCGGGAATCCAGGTTCGATTCGGCTGCAAGAAATAAATGAGAATCGTTATAGGTAAAACAAAAAATATAGGGTAAAAGAAATTTATGAAGAAAATTAAAGGATTTCTTTACCTCTGGGAGACTCGCAATCGCTGACCCAAGTGAAGCTGGAACTCCTCGAAATAGCCGGCGAGGTCTGCGTTGCCATGTCGGAGCAGGCAACGTTCTCTATCGGTGGACTGTTGGGACAGCAGGATCCCGAACCGTTTCGAAGACGCGACAACAGTGACTGCAATGAAATTGGAAGCTGCAAGAGTAATTAATTAATAGAGCATATTAATCACCGGTTAGAATTCTAATAAAATTGAATTCTCATCATCTTCACAGTGACTCAAATAATTTCCCTAAACTCACCGAACCAGATCTCGCGTTGTGCTCCTCGATCCTCATGATCTCCTCAGTCCCCAGCATCTTCCCGGATTTCCCGCTTTCCACGCTCTCGACAGAGACGTTCCTCTCCGACTGAGGCAGATCGCAATTGACGGCGACGTCGTTACCCTTGCTCTTGGAGAGCAACGCGAATCTCTTGAGATTTACAGGACTTATCTCCCTCACGTCCTTATCCGATTCCGAGAGTCTCTTGGCGCTGACGTCGGAGCGCAGCGTCAACGGCGAAACGGCGCGTTTCTTTTTCCCAGCGTTCCTCGAGGACGAGTCGAGGCTCTTTCGGCTCTCGAATCTCTCATTGGACAGATGCATGAGGTCCTGATCCGGAAGCGAGGACACTCTGACCAGCACAGCGTCATCGGAGCTCTCGTGGAAGACCGGGGTGTGCCTCTTGCGTAGCAATTTCGAAAACGGCGGCTTCTTCTCCTCCGTAGGCGTCACCGGCGCCGATTTCGGCACGTTGTTCTCGAGCGACTTCGACCTGGTGATCGTTTCGTGCTCGTTGCTCGCGAAGACGTCGTCGTAGTCAGGCTCCATCGGATCATTCTCGGGCACCTTACCCCTTTGAAGCTTCGCGTGGCCGGGCTTCCTGCGCTTTTGGCTCATTAAGTTCACCGGCAGGCTGGTCTTTCGCTGAGCCTCCAGATATCTCGGCGGCAGCTTAGACTTTGCCGAGGGCAGCCGCGATGCTTTATTACGATCCTCCGGCCGCTGGACCACTCCGCGGTCGCTCTCATGTGGTCGCGACTCTACTTCGCTGAATTCTAAAGTACTCTTTGGTTCCTGCTTAACAGCATAGTACTCGTAAGGATGCTGGGACACTCTTGGACCACCCGAGTCCAACGGAAGACTAGAACAGTTAGTCGTGGAACATTTGTTCGCGACGGTGACGCAACCACTTGGCTCGTCGTAATCCGAACTGCAAATCTCTTGGTGCCGATCGAACAACGCTGGACCAGTCAACTTTTTCGGCAAACTCACGCAATTCCTGAAAGCCGGCTCCTCCGTTATTCGGTCCCGCGGTTCGTCGTAGTCGGAATTCAGCATGCGGCTCGTCCCTCCGTCGACTTCCCCGTTCTTACTTTCGGGCAGCTCGGCCTTCCCCAGGACGTCCCCGCGAGGACGTCCGCCGGAAGCGACAGAGTGATCGGTCGCGAGCACCTGCTCGTAGCAACTCTCGTCGGAACTCTCGCTATCGAAGATACCGAATTCGTTGAGCAGCTCCCTGTACTCGATTTTACGCTGTTCCTTCGAAGAGCCTCTTCTCGGGCAATCGACCTTCTCGTTACTCAAATCGTTTATTTCCTTAGCGATTATCGTGTTGAACTCGGCCAAAATGTTCTCGGACCAATCCCCGTAATCGTCCCTGCCGATCGTGTTGTAAGCTCTGGAATTCTGTCTCTTGAGGACATTCCTTTTACTCGGCAGAGACTTCGTCCGATCGCCTATCGATTCTCCCAGTCTGTTTCTCGAGTTTTCAGGAAATCTCGGCTCCTCGACGATCTCGAGAGCAGCGGATGGAACGGATTCGATGATCTCTCCGATCTCCTCCTGAACATTAAAAAAAATTCCAATTAGCCCACCGGCATTGAAAAAAATGAATACACCGAGTGAAACCAATGGACTTTTGCTCTAGTCAAGCCGATAAACGTGAAATCCCGTATGGCGAAGCGGTTAGTCGGGGGTCCTTGATACGCGAGATAAAATGAGAGTGAAATAAAAAGGAAGTAATAGAGAGGGCCGATCGCGAAACATGGAAGCGAGGAGCGCGAAGCGGCTCAAGGCTCCCTCGCACGTTCTGGGATAAACGTCGGTGGGGAGTGGAAGAGAGAGAGAGAGAGAGAGAGAGAGAGAGAGAGAGCACGCGTCAACGTTACACACGCTACGTGTGTGTCCTCTCCTCGGCCAAATTCAATTTGCATAAGTCGAGCTTGCAAGTCTCGATCGGCTGAATCGCGTGATTAGGCTCGATAGGACGCCGCGGCTACAACGACGCCGACGCCGAGCCGCGTCGGATCGCGTCCATAGGTGATGCCCGATCGGAGCAACGTGGACCACTCGGTTCCCGAGTACGCGGATGCACCGTGTGCCCACAGCTGGGACTCCGTGCACGTGTGTGACCGTCAAGCATCGCCGTCGGCTACACGCAGACCCACTTTGACGAAAGTTAAAGCCTGCCGATGATAGACTCTCGATCCTTTTATTCGCTGCAGCTGAGCGCACTGGTAATCCGCGATAATTCCCAGCTGGACATGTTCTGGAAGGAGCGGAGAGGATAGGCACTTTGTTAATTGACAGGAGAAAAAATGTAAACCCACCCTCGCCTCTCCCCTCCGTCCAGATAGTCCAGATAGTCCAGATAGTCCAGATAGATCGGCAAACTTCCGACGATTCAATCCCGCCCTTTGACATCCAAGTACAGGATCCGCGCAGTCGTTCGCGCGTCGCGTTGCAGAAAATCTCAAGAAAATCGGAGCCTGATTTTCCGCGATGTCAAAGGGACACGATGTAACTGTTCGACCCTTGACAGGTGCCCGATTAAGCGCAGGAAAGGAGCCTCCTGCGATAGGACAATGACAAGGAGGACGACAGTGACGCTAGAACTGAGCCTAATCGTGTGTTTCTATGTATAAGATCGTGGCGACATTGCGGTCCATCGTCTATACGGAGAGTGCGGGATGCTGGGTACCAGGAGAGTAAAATATTCAGAGTACGCACGAGGATCTGGACCGTATCGTTGAAACGTATATCCACGTGTACGCGTATACGTAGATAAACAAGCCAACGTTGTCGCTGGTTTTGCATGAACTCTCTCATGCGTGTGAAATCCCATCGAAGCGATTGGAGGATCGTAACGAGAGGGGAAAAGGTTAAACAAGGAACGGCAGGATGGTTCAGGATAACAGAAGGAGGTTGACGTTGCGCTAAATAAACGCACCCCTATTTATATAACGTCTACATGTATCATGCATAGAGAACGATGGAACAGGAGAATAGGACGGGGCAAGCTGGACCCTCCCGTACATGTCCAAGGGGGTTTAGGATCAGTTACGTGTAAAATTAGGTTGATTTGAAAATCAACTATAAAACGCGATACGAACCTTGGGGTTATCCCAATTGGGAGGAATTTGCCTATACACGGAGATACCGATAAGAAAGTTTGAGAAAAGATGAACCGAAGGCAGCCGAGTTTCAAAGTTCCATCGTCGAAGCTCATGGCGCCGGGAAACGGGTGAAGCCGCAACTGAGAGTCGCAGCCTCTGCCGGAGCGATTAGAGCCAACCTCGCGGTTGACAGAAGTCGTGTCCGACTACTTAGCCAGAGTGCGCGGCAGTGATCAATTATCATTTCACAAGCGACACGAGGCTTTAACCACGCCTGCGATTCGATACGGTGTTACTTTCACACTGCTGCCTAGACTCCTCGCGGAACGTTACTGCACGCTCGGCGTGGTCGGCGTGGTCGGCGTGGGCGTCCATTGGAGGAAGCTGGCAAACTGCAGGCCGAGCGCCGTGCGGAGCTTAGAACGCAATTGCCCGTTGACACGTGATCGCGTGACCGGAGGGGGTGACAAAAGTGCGAGAATGGAGGTGAGAATTTTGAAAAAAAAAAAAAAAAAAAAAAAAAAAAAAAAAAAAAAAAAAAAGTAAAAGATACCTCATACAAGTAAAATCAAATTCCATAGAAACTAGGGCAGCGTTCCCACCGGGGACGTCGAGGCGTCATAGCAATACATATACATATATACAGCTCGTTCTCGATATCGAAAAACTTGGAGATCTCAATGAAACTGCATCTATAGGTGGTATCAGCAGGGTTACGCAAGCGATACGCCAGGCTCAACGAGCGATATACCGAGCTTATCGTAAGGTATTAATTAGAAATCCCCTCAATTAATTAGCCTGCTTGTACAGAGATCGTTGGGATTAAGGAGCGCGTGAGAGGTCGAAAAAAAAAAAAAACAGGCAGCGATTCTAATTACACGGCGTAAGGTTACCCTGACGTTGCCTATGGTCGTTTTATGGAGACTTCCCCCTCCCCCTCCCCCCCCTCCAGCCACCAAACTAGACAATTGGACATATGCCACTAACAGCTGGGTACTCTGGTATACGCGCAGTGGGGTATTTCCCAAGTAGGAATAATTCTTCCTGCGAAGTAACGTTGCGCGAAGAAAGTAACTCGAGTCACTGGCGAGGAGTAAAAATCTTTCGTAGTAAGAGACGGGAAGATGGGAGTCTGGAAGAAAAAAAAAAATATGTATATAGCCACGCGGCATACCGGAGCTCCTTGGCTGCGCTACACGCAGACCTTATAAATCTCCGAACGGCACGTGATAACCTCGAACGAACCAGGACGTCGCTGAACGTCCGGACGCGCATACGAGTGCACTGAGGGATCGCGGTTTCCATTGGCAACGGATTAAAAAAAAAAAATGATGATTTCGGATGAACGGTGAATGGCGTCGTTGCGCCATGCGTCTCGGCGGTTCACGTCGATCAATGAAATATATCGCGAACGTACGCGGAGTCGAGAGATCCGAAGCCAATGAATAATTCAAAGTGATCGGCCGATGAGGACGGCGATGCCGGTGCTAAGGTTCGCGGCTGCGCCGGGTGTTACAGGTCAAAGGGTCGGCGGGAGCCCAGAAGCGAACGGGGGGTTCAACATTTAAAGGGGAAATTAGCTCGGTACAGCTCGAGATGCTCGGCCAGGAGCAAATACGATTGTATTCGTATGTCGTGACATGAGGTAAACCTGTAATTTTCTTGATCGTCGGTAGAAAGCCAAGGGGCCCATCGGCACTTCGAATGTAATGAGCAGCCCGGCGGACTCTTCCGACTTAACGATTATTACTCTTGATTCTGACTTGCGAGAAAGTGTTTCGTTTCTTCTCTCTCTCTCTCTCTCTCTCTCTCTCTTTCTCTCTCTCTCTCTCTCCCTCTCTCTCTCTCTCTCTCTCTCTCTCTCTCTCTGTGCTCTCTTGCTCGAGTCCTCCTGTCGGTCTGTTCTTCCTTTCCGTGTCTACATCTCGCCTCTACGTCATGCATATTCTACACCTGTATCAAAGGGAACGGGACCGTCTCCTTATGTACGTGTAGATTCTTCGGCATTAATAGGTCAGATATGTTGAGGCTGTAAGAAACGGTATCTTCGCCTTGGAGTAGCTTGAGGCTACGACGGGCTCAGACAGTGTCGAACTTGTCGGCGTGTTGAGTACGAACAATGTATCGTTAAGGTTACCTCACACCAGCGTGCGTGTAACACCGTGCAGGTATGGTCGACGAAATTAAAGGAAAAAAAAAAAGAAATAGACTATGGCGTGTCCTTTGAAGAAAAGTGTTCACGGCGGATGCATTTGACGCGCGACGGGTGTTGACGTTTGCGGGACACGTGCGTCGCTTCGAAATTTTATAACCAAACGAAGGCTCGTCGATCATCGGCAAACCGTGAAATTGTAATGCAGACTGCGATCGAGATACGCGAAATCAAGGACGCCATCCTTCGCCACCTTCGCGCGACGAAGGAACCTCAAGGATCGATTGCAATTGCGAAATGCGTCGTCGATCGGTAGGAAATCGGCGTGAATTAAATGGAATCGGGTCCATTGCTGATCGGAAGGATTCGCGAGGTAATATTTGGCCAAACAGATAATTTATACAAAAACAGAAATCTGAATCGATTCGTTGAACAGAAATTTCTCTTCAATTATTGGAATATCGTTAAGGTCGATTGTCGCTGTCGACGCGTATCCTTTTCCTTTCACCGATTAGGAAGAATGGACGTAGAATTTGTTTGCGCGCTCGAGCCCAAAGTGGAATTTCCGAAAAGCGAGTCCAAGAAAAACAATTCCAAAAAGCGCCGGGAGATCAGCCCGAGGTGATCGATGAAATTCGAACCTCTGTTCCGGGTCCGAGGTGTACTGCGATTGAATCGTTCGACCATCCACTTTGAAAGATGCACGGACGTGCCAGCCTCTGAATTATCATGACGGTGACGTCAGCAGCCAAGAACTTAGAGCCGCCTTTAACAGGCTTAATGTCGCGGAGCCGTGACTCTCCTACTTTAATAAATAATTGTAAAAAAAAAGTAGAAAAATAAAAAAAGTACGCAAACACAGCACGAGCGACGCTTTTGGCTTTGAAACCTCGAAGCCTCGACGAGACCTTAAAACCAGGTACAGACCTCAGGGAGCCTCGAACCGGAGAAGCACGTGCTGGTATCTAGGCCACTCCTGTTGTGTCCGAATTGCGTGTCCGGCCTGAAACGATCGTTTCCGGCGTCGAGTATCGACCGAAGAAATTCTTCGTCCTGTGTCGTCGCCGCGTTGGCTCAAAAATAATCTCCCGACTTTATCAGTGATAACCGAAACAACAGAGCAGTGCGCGTGTCGAGGTGCCAAGGAGGTCGATTAATTTTCGTGTCGCAGACAGAATGCTCGCGTAATAGTTAAATTCGCAACGGCTTATCCATTAATCTGCGCGACACCTGGCTACGTGCGAGTCGATTAAGGAGTCGTCACACCGACGCACAAGGCACGGGTGCTCGCAAGACCGTACGATGCAGTAAACGCAGCCTCGATAAATCCCAGATCACAGTGAATCACCGTTCACGCATCTTGGCCGGCTTTGAGATTTGCTGGCCGCCTCGAGTCCTGCTGGTTCGCGTTGCTGCCCGAGCAAGTAGAATCGTTGGGCCACGGAGACTGGAAGCCAAAGATTTATGCTGTTCCTTGTCAAGTCCGCAACGGAGTCACGACTGAGACGCAACAAACGATCATCACTTTTAATTGGTCCAGAGACACTCACTCGCCGCGGCAATACAGAATCAGCAGTACCTACCGGCGCGATGCCACGAATTGGCTATACGGTGGATGAAATTGATGAAAAACGATGAAAAATGACGAACGCACCGGAGTCAATCAGCCTGACTAAGACCTTAAAAGACGATCTGGACTTGCGTCCCGGTTGGACTATGGAATATTAAAGTTACTCTGAGGACGCACGGCACTCGTGACGTCACTGGTGAAGCAGCAACCAGACAGTAGAGTTCTCATAAAGTGTCCCAGGTCGCACGCAGGCATTCGAGTGTCGAAAAGGAAAAAAGGATAAAAAGGACAGAGACAAGCAGAGGAGGGTATCCGATGCAGCGGCGGAGCACTGGGCACGGACGGTGAAATGAGTACACGGACGCAGGCACACGCACAGTGGGTCACACAGATCTTCCGCGAAGGGTCTGCGAAATTGAATGCACGTGGCGTCCCCCTTCGAGGGCTGCGGCTGCTGCTGTCCCGTATTTAGCACCGAGATCACTGAGAGTCTACGCGGCGAGTAACTGAGCGAGCGTCTTGTTATTGAGTGACTGACAGACTGTGCTATCGTTATACGTTGCTGCCGGAGAGAGGAAATGCTCGAGGCATGGCATTGACAGACACACACGCCTTCTTCTCTTAATCTCTTATTGCGTGAAGACCCGCGGCTGCTATTCGTTTGGTGTACCCTCGTGTTGCTTGGTATTGGGAATTGCCGCCGCTTTTTTTTTTTTTTTTTTTTTTTTTTATGAAAAAAGGATTTATTGAATTTTGCGATC
>NW_014332873.1:90344-93742 GCF_000341935.2 Cephus cinctus
GAGAAAATTATTTAAAAATGGGGGGATATCAATTTTAGGTATGCTGGATACGTTTCGCGTAATAATTTTATTTACATGGTAATCTGATATATCCATTCTGGAGCACGGCTGATAGGCATCTTGTTGTTTGTCACCTAGCGAGCCCTTTTGTCGTAGCCGTGTATTGTTACGCTATAATTTAATCCACGTGCTAATGTCGATCTGAGTCTAGGATCTACTTTGGCTTAGATCACGAGCAGCGACTTTCGTTTTGGGGAAGCAAAGGACGCGTTTGGACGCAGTCGTAGTTGTGGAAGACGGAAACAGGATTATGGGAAGCAGTCGGGAGGATTGTCGATCGGGTTCACCGTTTTACAGAAACTACAGGCACCTGGTCTTGGGGGCTGCTTGAATATTGAACTGTGAAATTTAACGTGTGGTCGATTTTCATAACGTTCGGCCGATTCGGAGCGTAAGATGTGCTAGGCGTACGGAGGTACGTCGAGGAAAGCATCGAACCAGCAGGAAGGCGAGTCGGACCAAATCAGGAGGCAATTGGGCGTGAAACGATCAAATTGACGGGGAGACCTCGGCAGCCGCACGATTCAGGTCTTTCGGCCACGTTATTCTTTATTTCTGTTTACGTCTGAATGGCATTGATTGGACCGTTTAGTATACGACAAAGTACGCTCTAAGTTTCTTACACGATAAGCCTGACAAAATATGATGCTTCGATAAATCAATGATTTTTTTTTCCAATTTTCATTTTAATTCCTCGCAAGAAAAATTTGTATTCAGAGAGAGTTCGAGTAAGGTCGAAAGCTGAGGCAGAACTGAATTTCGAATATTGCACAATTACCAAATAAGCGACACGATTGACTTGTACCGCTTTTTCGTATAACGGAACGTGACCTAATTCTACGTGCAATTTGCAACGATCCCTGCGAATTCAGAGAAGCGATCGAATGACGAAAAATACAAGTACGATCGATTACGAGAAAATGAAGGGAATGTAGGAAAACAGAGTTTGAAAAAAAAAAAAGAAGAAAAAAGTCATTTTGGAATTTCGATAGAATAATTAATTGAAAATCATTGGAATATCGACTGAAAGTGCCTATCATTGGGCCAAGTCCTTTGTTACTCGAATCGAGTAACCCTCACCCACTTACACAGGCTGACCTTACGTAATTAAACTCCTCGGGCCGTGCATGTGCATCGGAGCGGATTCCCGGTTGCACCAAGGTGCATAGGTGATGTATTTATCGTCGGGGCCGGCACAATCGAACGTTTGGGTATGGGATTGGCCGATCAGAGCGGATCCCACCGTAGGAACGATCGATCATAATAATTCGATTTCACAATGAGCGACGCGTGGGTGCTGCGGCCACGTACGGGTTCGCCCACGTGAATTAAAGATTAAAAATTATCAGTGCTCGATATCAAGACTAAGAGAGCGACCCGAGTAAGAGGGACGCGACAGGTTTCATGGAGATCGCTAATTTCTTACGTGCTCTAGTAATAAAATAATAAACCCTTCCGAGAGCCGCAAGTAAACCGAATCTTAAGAATAACGAAGAATAAAATCGATGCATCTGCCACGCGGCGTAAACTTTGTATTTGCCGTACGGGAGTGTAAATAAGGTGTCGCGGCGAGCGACGTGAAATATAATGGTCCAGCGCTGCAGGCCGGAAGGTGGCTGAGAGTCGGTTGCGAGTGAAAGTGTCGCTCGGACGATTTAATTGAAAGGGCCGTCGAGGAGAAGTTAATGACTTCGAAAGATGAGAAAGACGGTAGACGGTAAAAAGGCCGAACGGTTAGAAAAGTATCGGAGTCCGTTGAAAGATAAATTCGATCGATTGGATCTCTGACCGCGTGGCGCAGCCAGCGATACCAGAGATACGAGAGAAGGTATCGCGAGGAGTTATAGCGTCTGCTTGGGCAACGAGTGGAAAGGAGTAAGAAGGTATAGCGAGTCTAACGCGAGAGAGGGAGACGACGTGCGAGGGAGATAGGAATTAAAATCAAGGAGGATTTACATGAGAGCGAATAGATAAGTGTTACCATTAGGAGGACTGTTCGAAAGATTTCACCATTAATTATCTGTAAATTGGTATTAAATTACACGGATTACGGTAAAAGCTGTTAAATAAACAACATTGATTACTTGACTAATCGTCGAGCACTCGAGTCTCTACCCCCTTAATCGAAAGTGCTTAAGCGTCGAGCGTCCATAGAATGTGTTTATTCCGAAAGTGATCAACTTTCCGTCACTTACGGGTCGGTAAGTGGGAACGCTGCCAGAGCCCGTGCAGTCAATGAAATTATTAAATAATTAACCGCGTGCATTAACGATGCGGGAGCCCGAGAATTTGGCTTTGATGTGGCCGCGGTTTGAAAATTCCTCGAAAACCATCAGCCGGGGCAAACCAGCTTTGCGTTTTAACCGGGTCACGGTGTATAACGAGATAAATATTTTTTTTTCCAAAATCTGGGATACGATCGTCCCTTGGGATGCAGCGGACGCACGCAGGAGGCAAAGGAGGCGTTTAGCATAAACGCTATGGAAATACATATGTTTCGCGGTGCCGCGAAGACAGTCGGGTCCGCACAAACCGGAGTACTAAGTTCGCCTCGTAAATCATAGAGATAACGTAGCGAAGCGACACCATAGAAACGGCCGGTTTTATATGGGAAGTAGGCACACGTATAAGCGAAGCTACGCAACGTAATTAATTATGGTCATTTTGTCCGCGCGAGGCTGACTTAACGCGCCTTAGAGGCATCGTTGCTCTCGCTCGACCCGTCTCTCTCACTCGCATGCGATATCGCATGCATTAACCTAATGCTGAATTATTCCTACGGCTTAGGACTCGCTAATGCACACAACGATCAGCGACCTGTAAATCCGAAAGATCCATTTGTTCCCTACACGCCCGGACAAAAGGCGTGTTTCTAAGCGCGCGACCTGCTCGGTATTTCCTATCCGAAAGGCGCGTCGCGCTGTGTGGACGCGGATGGAGGAGCCGGTGGGGGGCATCGCGGAATACGAGGAATCGCTGTGATTCGAAGGTTTTCAGAGTTTTATCATTAACCCTGACAAGATAATAATAAGGCAGCGGCAGGCCGAGTCGGGCCGGCGAACGCGCGTTTACCAAGTATGGGTGGAAGCGGCTTAAGGAGCGGCGAGGGAAATAAAATCACCTGTAGCTCGGCACTGCTCCTCGGGACGCAGCATCCACGAGTCAGCTCGCCTGTTTAGGATAAACCACTCTTTATCGAGGCTGCCTTTACATCGGCGATGCATTTTAATCTCGACTTCTTATGCACGAGCGAGTTCACGTTGAGCCGTTCGGGCGACGTCCCCACGAAAACGACGCTATCTCGGGATTCTCAACGCGCGACACAATTTTTCGCGACT
>NW_014332873.1:93938-100793 GCF_000341935.2 Cephus cinctus
CCCCCCCCACCCCCCCGTTTGCCATTCCGGTGGAATTTCAATCTGCGCGTTTTACCCTGACTTAACGGACGCCTCTAAAGGCTAAATGCGAATCTGCAAGATTTTAACGTCGATTCTCGGAGGCCGTGACGTCACTCGTAGAAAAAAGTAAGCCTGACCCGTTTTACGTGCAATATATTTTTTTTAACCACTCATCATGCTCGATCGAAGATGCCCAATGAATGAAGGAGATGAAACGATCTTGAGATCTCGAGATCTTGTACAATAGCTCCAGGCTATTTGCGCAGCCTCCTTAAGGCCCGTAAAGCGTCCAGCGTAAATCGCGATTATGGCGCATTGGCCATGTCAACTTTTCATGCTTGACGATCCTTCCGCCGCTTCTTGATATTTTGCCAGGAGTCAACGAGACTCCAGAGCGAAGTTCGCGCCGAGGATGAAGAGTGAAGATATAGACATTGCCGTTTCGATCGACCTTGAACAATGCACATAATGCTATACCATTATGAGCCGGAGGGTCTTCGAGGAAACCTGGCGAAGAACAAACAGCGAGTATAGTGGGACGAAGTAACGAGGAGAGCGCAGGAGCAAAGGACGGGACAAGGATGAAGGAGAGTCCAGGGGAACCTGGAATCGGTTCGATAAGCTACCTCCAGACTGCGAGATAATGCGGGGGACAATAAATAATGCGAGAGCCAATAGCGAGGGAATAAAAAAGAGTGGAATAATGCCGACCCGCAGCCCCGTCGACTTTCCGTCGTTCCTTCGGTCGCTCTCCTCCTTTTTCAAATTCCGCGTTTAAAAGGCGTGCTAAATTTTCGACGACCGAACGGCGATCCGGTGTCGCGATATCGCCGATCCGGAGTTACGCTGCCTTGACCGCTCGGGCAGTCTCGGGCACTGCATTTTATTACGATTTTTACACTCACCTGGCTCCAGGCTAATTTTACAACGAAGGACCCATCCACATGGTAGCGCGAGACGCTTCGTTTCGCCTCTACAGGTCGTTTCAACGGCGGTTGAAAATTTTTCAAAAATTTCTAAAATTCCCCTAAGCTCACTCGAACCGATACGACGACTCGGCCGTAACAGTGCAGTTTCGTAACTGCAATTCCAGCAAAACTGAATCGGCTCATTGGGAATTCTATTGACGAGCGTAGCGCCGGCAGCTGCCCTAATACGGTAGGTTGTCGTTTCTCGGCTACGTAAGAAATGCACCGACTTGCTGCAGCCGTTGCTGCTCCTCTTGCTGCTGCATTCAGGAGCAGCAGCGGAGTTTTGAGTACATGGAGCTCAATGGCTGATCGATGCTCAGAGACGTGGCTCTGTGGGGCCAGGGAGAAGGCAAGAGACACCAGAGGTTGGTACTCCGATCGTCATGCCGGCGTTCCGAAGAATCATCAAAACGGTCCTAGAAATATTATCTAGCTTGAAAAAAGGGATCGGATCTTTTTTACCGACCGTTTCCAAGAGCCTTCAGGGATCGTCCATAGGGTGGCAGGGTAGTCGAGGGTACCTGGGTACAATGGATTTGCTCGCTGGGAAGGTCGGTCGGCCACTGGACGCTCTCTCTATGGAATCGTAACTAGCGCAGGCTGCGTCGGGACATCGACTCTTCTTGTCAACCACTTGCATTGGACTTGCTTCAAGAGGGCACAGGCCTGTGTAACGTGTGGCCACATCTGCGCCATTATACGGGCCGCGAGGGAGGGAGGGAGCATTTCTCGGGGAATGCTTCGTCTCTTCGCGGGGAATCATTCACGGGTTCGTTGAACTCCGTTCACACGAGACCCGAGCGTAAAAAAGCACCAGATCGTTCGAGCACTTTTATCGAGCTTGCGAAGAGACGCTTTATTCAATGATACGAAAATCGAGAATTCACGACTACTTACGTACGCTCCGTATTCAGTGGATTTCTTTCGAATCTTCGTTAAGACGGTATAACCTCTATTTGCGGTATTCATGGAAATTCCGTATTGGCAAACGGAATGTTAGAATTGCCAATCGCGAGGAGAGAAGGATAAAAAGGCTGAATGTCGATGATAATTCCTCGCTGGCAGCCTCGGCAGGGACTCTGGAAACGCCGGCACGTCGATGTCCGTACGAAGGCGTTTCTAGTCTACCGACGGTTATGCGGGGGAAGCCGAGAGAGCGTAACGTCGGTAAAGACAGGAAGCGCCATCTGGCAAGAACTGCTGGAACTAGACGTGCGCCTCGCTTGAAAAGGAGAGTGCCTGCAAAAAACTACTGGCTGCCTGCAGGTCACCGGCAGGAGAGCAAACGCTCCGAAGGCGGTTCGTGTCCAGAGTGCATTCCTGAGGCTGCCTGCGAACGCACGCATAATAAATAAATTCGGAGTGCGACTCGACTGCCTTTCTTTTTTTCTCGGACAATAAGTGCCCCTTAAATAAAAGTGAATTGCTTTGCTCTTGTTCCGCAACTCGGAAGCTGAAGTCGCGGCGAGCCGAGCGATGCCGGGCGCTTCGGGGATATTGACTTTTTTTTTTTCACGTAAATCGAAACGCGTCCAACGAAAACTACGCAAGTAAATTTCTACTCTAGGATTCTCGAAGGTTTTTTTTTTCCGTTTTTTCTTCTTTACATTAAATCCCTTTAACTTTAATTCCTTTTTATTTTTCTTCCTTCGACAATGCGTCCTTACCACGTAAGAGACAATCATCGAAGATTTGGCTGGTACGAGAGAACCGACAGTGGTCCATATTAACCAAGAGGCTGAATCTTAAAAGGAACATACACAGATATACAATATAAAGAATCGAGCTAAAGAACTAGCGGACTTGAGATCACCAAACGAGGATCTTCCCACACAGGATCACGACAAGATTACATTGCAGGATCCTCGGCGGAGGATCATATTGCCTTTGTGCGCAGCACCCGTGGCATCTGACCCTCTCCTCTTCTTCAGCCTCTCCTATAAAATACCCAGAATAAGATCACAAGCCTTGTAAAAGCATTAAGTGAAACGTTCCACGGGCGTATCTTTCGCCGGTTTTATATTACCAACAGAGAGAGAGAGAGAGAGCGAGAGAGAGCAAGACGGAGATAGGCATTCAATTTTCAAACCTCTAATAAGATTTCGGGATCCACGCGCAACGGCGCAGTACACGGATAAATTTTCAAACGATCGTCGAACGGATCGAAAGAAAATCTTCTCTATGGATCATTTTCCTAAATTCCGTATCCCCTCCACTAATATTACTTCCTTCTCAAAGAATCCTACTCCACGTACCCTCGCGCAAAGTCGTCCAAGGATCTTCGTAGGAATGAACGCATAAGCGCCGTGCAGCCAGCGCAGAGAATAGAGGATTAACGGGAATCAACGGGAATGTGTTTTCACACGCGACACATGTGGCCGCTCGTTGGAGGTCGGCTTCAGCTTTTTTTTTAACTTCGCTCGCGGTTCTCGCAAAGCCCCACGAGCACCCATATAACACATAGAGCCTGCAGTGAATAAGCCGCTCGCGGTTGCAATAATTACGCAGACCATTGCGCGATTACGTAACGTCGCATTAATCGCGATGACACAGATACGCAACGGGGATTAAAAAATTGGCGACCCATTCGCCGCCTCCAGCTACAAAATTGCTGCCGGATCCTCGATCGGAGGATATCGGGAGAAATCAGGACCCTGCCGGTACCCGTGGTCCAGTCGATACAGAGACGTCTCAGTACTGTAATTATCAGTCAGCATCTTTTTTTTTCCATAGCAAAACAGTCGTTTCCTTCAATGACACAGGGTGACCCAATTACCCGGGAAACATCGGGAATATCAGAAATTACGGCAATGACTTCTTTCCAAGATTCTCTCGTCCTTCCGCTCGCTTGAAAATCCTAAATTGGCACCCGAGCACAGCAGCCGAACCGCGCGACGACAGCAGGCCTTAGGTCGGCACGCACGAGCGCGAAGGAATCCGAACAAATGGTTTCCGCGATCGTCAAATTATCGTCCGCGTCGGAAATTCGAGGAGCGTCACGGAAAAGACGAGGAAGAAAATAACGAAGCAGAGAAATGGCCGTAACGATCAGGACGGTGGGTAACGGAGCGAGCCGAGTGGCCCGGCCAAGCGGAGGACGAGCCGCTAATTGCTGGCTAATTGCGCAGCATTACGGAATCCACATGAAGCGACGTCACGAGGACGCCGCGACGCGGTGCGAATGAGCCCCCGACGCGCTATGTAAATTCAAGGTTAAATACGCACGCGGAACGCGGCTTAACTTGATTACGCTTTACGAGCGATCTATGACGATCCTGGATCGAACGAGCGAATGAGATATTTACTTATCGCCGGGATTTACGATACCGAACGATCGCGGTGCAAACGGCTGTCAAACGAGTCAAACGAGCAGAAGCGAATTCCTTCGCGGGGGAGCCGTTTGCGCGGTTGGCGAAAGCCTTACGAGAAAAAAGAAAAAAGAAAAAAACCCTAGAGTTATAGGTCCGTTAAAGTAAACGTTTCCCCAGGGCCAATATGGTTTTTGACCCGGGCCGTAAAATCGACCATTTTCCCTTGGTCCTTTTTCGTTGGTCTGCTCTTAGCAAAAACACGTACCGTGCTCGCGCATGCGCACTCCGTCTACGTCCATACGGGGACGCCAGTAGGACGTGCGAGTAACGTGTGTTCTATGGGCAACCGACACTGGCACACTTCCCTGCCCACTTTACGGGTGCGCTCTTCTTACGCGGCAAGAGGATAATTATACACGGGGAAAATAATCTAGTACCTTTTACCATAAAGTTTCTTCGAGCTTTACCATGTTTCGTACTGTTGTAGGGATATACGGACACTCGGGCTTATTTTAGTAAGGAAGTCAAATGGACATTAGGTAGACCATTTCGACACGCTCGTTTAAAATCGTATGCATGGGGCGGCGATGACGATCGAATCCAAAAATACCAATTTGCTCTTCGAATTTGTGATTAGGTTTAATGTATCGAACCGCTATTTTTGATACTTTGTGACGTCTGTCATCGGATTTTTTTAATGGTCCATTGAGAGGTCGGATAATTAATCTTGAAACGATTCGCTAATGAGTTAATTTAGCTGACTAAATATTATTTAGATACTCGTTCGAAATTTGATTGTCAATAAATCCATAGTCTGTCGATACTGGTAGCGTCTGTACGGGGGTCGTGTAATCATGGGGATTCTCCAATATTCTTTACGGCCTCCAATCATGAGCTTCCGCCTGGTACTTAAGTGCCCTACGATTCCGTACTAATTGCAACTGTTTACGAGACTAATCAGCGATATCAGTCACCGACCGTTATCTACCGTCCTTACCGATCGGTCATCCCAGTACTTAGGATTCACTTCGAGCTGGTTCGCGTCCAAACTAACTTCTACCTCATTAAAAGCCCTCCTAATTGGGTTCTCAAAGCGAGTGCTAATCGAGCCGTATCTCACTCATTTCTTGCCTTCTTCGTGCACACAGCGAATACGTGGGGCTGCGATTCGTGGATAGAAAAGGTGAAAAAGAAAATTCGAGAAAAACTTGTTTCTCAGGATAAAAGGACAAAGAACAATTACCATGGCCACTAATAGGCCTAATTACAGACTCTACCGACTAATACACTGTGACCCGAGTGTTCCTCGATGAGTACAAAAAGAAATCCTATTGTTTCAGCAATTACGCACGGACAACGAGTAACTTCGATATATATCGATTATCGATTATTTTAATAAAAAATTCAAATCCCCATTCACGACACCCACAATAGCCATCGAGTGGGCACGGGTTGACAAAAAAGCAACTCCGACGGATCTCCGTGTATCGTGTAATACTTTTTTTTAGTAAATATTGAAATCTCAGCGATCGCCGACTACAGATTATCGAACGGCGTGTCGAGGCAACCCGTTACGCAACTACCGTCAAACCGACCCGGGCGATTTGGCCTTATCCGAAACATCAATGGTATTTCCAAACCTATTTCTATTTTCCTTTTTTTCATGTTTATTTTTATCTGTCGATCGCTCGATCAAGTTAAACGTAGGAACTGCTTGGGAATTTCTCGAAAAACTTCCGACGTTCTCAGTATATTACCAACAAATACATATATATATATATATATATATATATATATATACACGCAAGCACCAATAATTCTCACGAGAATTATTTCTAGAACAATTCCACCTTTCGATTCGTGCAAAATAACGATGAAAAAAAAAGAAAATATAACGGGCACAATCTGCGCCAAAGTGCAAACAGCAATTCCAGGATGTCTACATAGCAACTCCACAGAACAAGCGGAAGTGCACGGCTATTGCAATCAGACATCGAACAACTCGAACATGGCAATCTGGCGAACTTCAGGAGGGTCAATCATAGGAGCCGCGGAGAATCGTGCGCGATGCAGTTATCCAGCGATTGCAGATGGATCGCAGCGCGCGCGCGCTTGTGGAATTGCGGGAAAGTCTGCGCTCCAACGTGCACACGTGCCCGAGGTGAGAAGGTGTGTACCGATCGATCGGCCGATCGATCGATCATCAGAACTGACTAAACGAGCGGGCATTATACCTGTTACTCGAGTTCGAATCGGTCAATTTGCGGCACGATTCGCGCGTTACCGTCTTACGAAAGGGAGCGTCGAAAGACGGCAGATGCGAGTATACCATATCCCATATCTATATATCACCATGCAATTCCTTCGTCGAGCAGACTCTTTCGACATGGAATTTTCACGTAATACCGCGGCCTGGATCATAACTTATAATCGACCCGGTATAACGACGAGACGCGAGAACCCATTGGGAAACGACCGATAGAAATGATCTTGGTTCTCCATCCCCCACCCCGATCGCCCGATTACGTCACACTTGCGTATTCCTAGACAAC
>NW_014332873.1:100905-109173 GCF_000341935.2 Cephus cinctus
GGGGGGGGGGGAGGGGGGGCGTGTATTACGTCAACGAGGATAAAAGTCCTACCGATAATTAAAGTGTGTCGTTATTATAAAGCGCGGAAGGACAATTTCCTCGCCTATTTGCCAAGATATAAACAATGTCAAAGTGTAGCACAGCAATGCGGCGACTCATGACGATAAGGGGTGTATAAAAATATGCGACTGGAGCCGCGTAGCCAATGGGAACGATAACGTGGACATTTATGGCGTCACGAGTGACCAATGGCAATTAATAGCAAGGACCAGGAGAACGGGCTTTCAGATTTTTCAATAGTCCTGGATCGAGATAAGAGACCCGTAGTTCAGCCTGAGTCCGCAAGGCGCTCCAGTCGCTTCGCGTGTCACTCGTGCAATGTCCGTCACAGAGCCGGGGCAAGTATATTATGATTTATTGACAGTTCCAAGATTTCACGCACGCGTTTCTATGGTGAAGATGTCGGATGCACTTTACGGGAACGGGGTCTGTCGTTAGGAAGGTCGCTCTGGTATCTGCGATAAGACGGAGAATTAACGGCAATAGCCAAGTGCATGTACCGACCGATAAGACACGTGTCGAATATATTCAGATATGCTGCGTATCTATTGTACGTAAAGAATGATGATTAACGAGGCACGACGGACCCTGCACGAGGTTAGCACCAAGGATCTACGTGGAGTTGAATATAGGAAATGTCAAATTCGTGGACCCGATTTCGCAATCCTTTTTTCGACGTCGCAACACGATTACTCTCAAAGAGTCTCAAAGCGTATTTAGCGCCTTTTCGAATGTAAAGAGGCTAATGTTTTATTCGCGAGCCTCTAAGCCTCGGATTACCTAGGCGATCGACGAAGGATACGAAATTTGAATCGCATGACGCTACGGTCTATTTTTACTTGGACGTTTCTCCTTGTGGTACCCAGTGATGTCACTGGCAGCCGACGTAGTCGGGACGATGCGAAGTGATCGCACGATGAAATATCGAATTAAGGAAAAAAAGAAAGGAAGTAAGGAGAAAAACGTGATTAGTTGGAATATTCCAGCCCTCCCCCGTGTCCGCATCCGACGATTCCGCGAAACTGATGGAAACAAAAAAAAACAGTCGAATGATCGTCTCGAGCATCCCCGCTGACGTCATCGAGGATCAGAAGGAAGACGGGTGCCGCAAAAAAAAGAAACAGTAAAGATCTCTTCGCAAGGCACCGTGTTATTCGTATACGTTACTTACGACGCGTGTAACTGGAACAGTGGGTGTCCGATAGGTAAAACAGGTGGGCAGCACAATCCAGCACGGACGTCAGTATTATCAGTGAAAAAATGCAGGCCGATAGCGCTAGCGGCGTAGGACGTCGCACGCGAAGCGTCTTGCATGCTCGCCACGTGGAAATACCTGATTGCCGATAGAGATGCGTTAATCGAAAAGAATCAAGGAAAAAACATTTTTCAATTTATCCTCCCGAGATATCGAACTTGATAAAACGACTGCAGGTACCAGGTGCGATTGCCTGTTGGATTTTTCGATTAAAGAGCTTTACCATTGATTTCTTTTCTTTCCAATGAGTCACTGTACCCAGTGACACTCGACACAGGTTGGCTTTAAGGGATCGTTCCTCTACAGTGTGTCCGAAATAATTTCAAGGATCCCGAGGAAACGTAACGCAGCGTAACGGTGTACGAGACGACGAGAGACTGGGATGCCTGTGCCGATGACATAACACCGCCATCAGCACTCGCCCCCCTTGTTAATCGCCTACGTATTTAGGCCGCGTTCACACGAGACTTCCCATTGCGAGTCTGGCCGATCCGCAATGTCCACGATGCGTCCCGAGAACGAAATATCTGTAGCGACAAGTAACAGACTTCAGGGCGACTTCTCAATGGACTGCTGGTACATGGTTAGATCACACTGTGCGACTTCAGGCTCAACGCGAAGGAAGGTGATTTCTCTTTTACGAGGAAGAAAAGGACAAAGAAAGGACACCGACCGCACAAAGGAATCTCGAAAAGATCTTTAACGCAGATTCAGCTGGACCTGTTGTTCTCAAGCGTGAAACGCATCCGGAACGATATCCTAGCTCCGGCATCGGATGAGACGTCGTACCAGCAGTGGGCGTGAGTGTGGGGATGCAGTGTGAAGCGACCTTAAAGGATTCGATGCACACGTGACGCAAGAGACATTACGTACGAGCAACGTACGATCGAGCAACAATTCGATTCTCGATAGAATCGATATCGCAGTCGATTGTTTACCCGTTGGTTCCCTTCTTTTTTTTTTCACTCGAATCGTCCCTACGATTACCGAGATCCGCCGGTCGCGCTGTGTGAAATTGACTTTAGCCTGTGCGCGTGGGCAGAGCGCAACGAAATGGTCCACGGAGCAACGACGGGGATGACGGGGGCGGGAGTCAAGGGATTTTTCAGGCGTCAACGTAAGAGACGTCCGGCGCTACTTCTCGTTCAGGTGACGCAGAGTGAACGGGTAGCGCCGAGTTCACAGGGCACGTTTACACTGGTCGAATAAATAGCGCTGCGCTCATCCTGCCGTACAGGGCACGTAGATCACGGCGAATTTCCATGAAAATTCGTAGAAGCCTCGGAGGGATCAGCGGACTCTGTTTACCGGATTATAGTAAGGTTCTAGCTAGGTGAGAGACAGTGGGTCAGGTCAGGGTCTGAGTCTCGGGTCGGATTCGGGTCCGATTCCGGTTGGCCGTAGCTGAGGGTTCAGTGACTGTTTCCAAGAAAGGTGTCGCGCGTTCCAGGCTGCTGCGGCAGCGCAGTCCTACTGGACTCATGCGAGACAGGAAGTGGATGCTCGTCGCGCCGGTGCGTATTGTCGATCAGGCAGATGGCCCTCAAAATTCATGTATTCTTCTGCGTTTCCGTGTATTACGGCATGACGAACAAATTGACCGCACACAAACTTTTAGTATGTTCTCGGACGGAATTTGAAAGTTACGTCCCAGACGTTCTCATGCGTGTAACGCACACGGTGCTTCTGCTCTTTGGGATCGGAATTGAGTGCGAAGGGGCCTTATGTGGAGGGAGGGCTTGACGGCACGAGGGGGTCATCGGTTCCCCGTTACATTATATCCGTAACAGCTGTTTTAATTTCCATGGAAAAAAACTGCTTCGTTTCCTAGTGACTCGTTGTGAGTCAATGGCCGCCGCAGCCCTCCTACGCTCGACGTATTAATCTATCTAATTATCCATCTGTCGACGATACGCTAGAGGTTATTTCAAAGTTCCTCGACGGCAGCCGGCCGGTAGTTGCCCAAGAGGAAAAAGGAAGCTGGAGCCTAGACGGGATATTGATGTAGTCGTATATGGGCCAAGAGGGCCGGAGGGGGGTCAAATAGATTTTTCCCATTTGTCACACACGATGCGTCTTTTTTAGCATTTGCAATTGTAATTGGATGCTAATGTCGACGTTAGATTTATATGTCGGATTGACGCAACTGCATACGTAGAAACGGGTTTACTTGCCGAGGATTCTGATTATCCAGGACAGAGGAAGGAGAAGCATACAATATAATATATATATATATATATATATATTGTTCTGCAATTTTCAGACCCGTAATTGCATTGCGTATTTATTTTTATCTCGTGAATTTTTAATAACCTTTGAGGAAAGCCGACGGTTTTTTTTTACGGGCAGATGTTCTGCAATTTTCAGACCCGTAATGCCGAGGATTCTGATTATCCAGGACAGAGGAAGGAGAAGCATACAATATAATATATATATATATATATATATATATTGTTCTGCAATTTTCAGACCCGTAATTGCATTGCGTATTTATTTTTATCTCGTGAATTTTTAATAACCTTTGAGGAAAGCCGACGGTTTTTTTTTACGGGCAGATCAAGCCGAGGGCAGACTCGAGTCGATTCGCAATATTATTCGCAACGATCACGACCGACGATTAGACACGCACTTGGGTAAACATCACTTTTACCACATCGTTTCGTCACTCGAGCGTCGACGGATTCACAGTCACGATATCTGGATGGAACGAGAAAGACAAAATGTGTCAAAGCAAAAAATCGCAATTCAATTTCGTTTCCGCGCATTTCGTTAGTCCCTCCCATGGCTCCGTTCCGAGTATCTCTGAGGAAACGTAACCTCAAAAATAAATAGCCATTCGCGCGTAACGCGCCGTCCAGGGGAAATGAGCTTGTGAGGGAATTCCAAAGAAATCTCAATTAATTTCAGGAAATTACGATGACGTGTCCCGCTCACCCGTTTATAAGGTCTTTCGAAAACTCCCGGTTCGATTGATTTCAGCCAACTTGACGATCAATCTACACCCAGACCCAAGAGCCTCTCTCTGTCGGTGAATCAAACACATCCGACACACCCAACCGGATGCGCGGCAGTCCTACACTGCTACCCACGTGTGAATACTTCGTTCTCCATAACGTTACGTGGAGAGGCGAGAGCCGTCGCTCCGAGTAAACGACGCGCGTGGATACGTCAGTGCGTTTCGTCACAGAATCCTGCTGGGCTTTGTACTTTTACACGCTCCGCATTTACACGGCACGACCCACGATGCCAGCTACGCTTGCCAATAATCGGACGGAATCGCTGGGCCTTCGGCAGGGGCCAGCAACCTGCGAGTCCTCGGATCTGGAAAGTGACAGCGACTGCACCTACGCGCTAGGCGGTCAATGCGGGGAGGAATAAAAACAGCTGCAGCATATACGGGACATCCAATCATTCAAGTAATCATTATATTAATCGGAAGATTCATTGAGGTAACGGGAACCCACATATGGGAGCCATAAATAACGCTTAGGGGCACACGTGAAAAGTGTGATATGTTAATTAGGAATTTATACGAGCCTCCCGAAGCTCCGATGGATAACAGCGAACGATAAGATAAACAAGCTGTTCCCGTATCGCCGGTCAATCTCGAACGAGCAGAAACGATAGCGTGCTCGAAAAACCGGAAGTGACCAAACGAGTCATTGGATTACGCGTCGAGCAAAGATACCGACAATTTTTTTTCAAATAGCATCGATCGTCTTATCAGGCTTGTAATTTGAATTCGAGGAACTTGAAAAAACTCCGGAATCGATGACAAGGCTGATTTCCATTTCCGGCGACGGGTCAAGGTCGACGCGTGACCAATGAAATTTGGCAAGTTATCCGACAAGGTCGAGAGGTCATACGTGGAAATGACAAATCGAGCGCGAAGCGGCCAGTCCCTTCCTCGATAGGCATCTCGTCTTCCCGATGCAAAACAAGTGAACGAGGCTTTAGAATGCAGCGAGGGCGCAGAGACCGAGGAATGTTGGAATACGGAATGACATCCGGCTGGCGGATCGTCACATTTCGAATCCCATCGGAATTCCCGCCAAAGGCTGTCCCCCCCCTCCCCGGCGGGAGCCCCGGTGGAATTTCAAGGAATCGCGAGGCCACGTGTACGGGGGCAAAGAAAGAAAGGAGAGAAAGAGTAAGTTGACGGAGGAGGTTATAAAAAATTTACATAACAGCACAGCAGGTACGGCGACGCTGGTAGCGCGAATTTGTAGTTTCATGAAAATTCATTGATCGACAGGGAGACGCGCGATTGGTATTTACGTATTTCGCGTGTACAAATGTTATGACTGTGCGTTAATGCAAATGCCTGACACGTGTGCAGCCAGTGCGGTTCGGATGCGACACCAGCGCCGCGCTTGAGGTTACGGATAATAATCAGAACGAAACGCAACGACCTCAAGCGTAAACGCAGATCCAGCCTCTATATGCCTGTAGCTATCGTTTGATCACGCAACGAGTAACGCGTACGCGAAGGAAGGCGAATCCAGGGATAAATCGCTGAACGACTTGAGAGATCAGCCGAGCGACGCGCAGCCTATTAGGAACCGATGACGAATTATTATTATTCTTTTACGAATCATTATTTTATCTTCCTCGTGTCAAATGCAAAATCATCGGTAATTTTCTATTCGTTATCGTCAAACTGCTTGACAGCCGTGTCACTGGCTGCAACCACCTGTCATTCAGATTTTTATCGAATCATTTCGACATCGAGATGACGGAGTCGATTTGTAGGTGAATGTCCTGCGGGTAGCAAGGAACGTTGATGCTTGACGGTAGAATTACTAGGAGGCGGGACGAGGGGGGGGGATTGCCAAGGAACCTGACCTGCCGATCGAATACTTTTAATCGGTCACTCCTTACACCGATTGAGCCATTGATGAGCAATTCCCGGAGGAAAATTGTTGACCTCCTACGGTAAACTGGCACGTTCTCATGGCTGCTATACGTGCGCTTACAGCTACACATTGTGTTACGAGTATATATATATATACTGGATCAAGCGTTTATCTCTGTCTAATCTGACTTCACCCTGTACCAAGGGCTGGTATCGTTAAGACGCTACATGCCATAATTCGCGACCTCGTGTTTCGCGGATGCTGCCTTAAGGTAGTAAGGCTCAGGGCGTCGGGGCGTCGAGGACGCGAGGAAGTCAAGGTCCCGAAGGCACCGGCACGTAACGTAGCATTAATTCGGCAAGAAGGCCGCTCTACGCTCGAGCGACCTATCCGCTTGCCGTTTGAATCAGCCGCTCGAGCGAGCATCGCCGTAATGACCAAATTGAAGCTGCCGTTCGGATCAGAAAACTGACCCGAGATGAGGTAAATTAATTACGCGACCCGTTCTTCAGATATCTCTACCACGTGACTGCCAACTTTTTTTTAGCAAACTATTTCGCGTAATATTCTCTACGATGTTGTAGCTCAACCTGCTACGATGATTCTTGGCTCTTTTTTTTTTTTCTGAATCCGACAACCTCGACGCAAGAGTTCACAGGGTCAAGCTGAAAAGCAGATGATTCGAACGGATCTCCTGCTGCGTCGTTTTTGCCCGACTGGTAAGTCGTCGCGTCGTCTCGTAACTAACGTGCCTTATGGTTGCGCTGTAGCTGAAAGATTTTACTGGGAAAAAGTGACTGGTGGCGCGTAAGTAGCGAGAACGACGTGACGATAGGGACGTCGGGACGTCGGGACGTCGGGACGTCGGGATGAAATTTCTCGCGCTCGCGTTTCAGGCCTTTCGGCCCGTTTGCAATAGCAGCTGTTTACTGTTTGCGCAGACGGCCAACACGTGTCGCCAGGACGCCGACGACTGCCCGACCGGACTGGCCGCCTCTCGCTCCGGCTGTGCACACGGATAAGACCCGTGGAAACGGGCGTCCCAGGAGATTCGCCGGTGGCCGAAATGAACGCCCCTCCGCGTTCGCAGTGCAAAGGAAGAAGGCATCGATCGTTCACGTTCACGATCCGTTGGAGCGAACGTGGACGAAAATGGTGTATGGGAGAGTCAAGGAGAGAAAAGAGAAGCAGGCAGGAGCTGCGGGAGAACAGGAACCGGTAGCGACTCTGCGAAGACCATCTCGTACGTAGTGGGAGGCTCGGAGCGCGGGGCAAATATCTTCCAGATACGCGAGGAGTTTCTGTAATAACTAAGCGACGTCTCCGAGAGGGAGACGACGGGTGGGAAAGGAAGGAAAGAGCTAAGGATCCGAAAGACCAAAAGGAAGAGATAGGAAGAGACTCTTGTTTCTCTTGTTTGCCTCGCGCAAACATCAGAGGGTCACGTGCACCGGCGGCGCTTGGCGTGACGCATGCGCACTCGAGAAACGGAAGCAGAAACGAAGGAGGATTCGGAGGCGAACGAGTGGAGGCCAAAGTGGATGACCTGAGGAACGGTCAGAGGTCGGGAAGGCGGATTAGAGGAAAAGTGGCGAATTCGTATATATCACGCGTGCATGGTAGTCACGAATAGAAAGAGGAAACCGGTCCTTTCCCATGCCTTTCGGATGCTGTACAAGACGCCTTAGGGCGAATCCACTAAAACAGATGTACCGGCTACACTCTCTTCCCCCTCCATCTCGTCGCCCTCTTCTCATCTCTCAAACTCATCCTGATACCGATTCCCCGTCCCACCTCCCACCCCTTGACCCACCGACCCACCCCCCTTGCCATGCCTTATGGCAAAACATGTTTTGGAATCTCGCGGAGGAATCGTGCGTCACGTCCAATTTGTTACACGCTCGGTTGGCATCGCTGAACTTGTTGAAGTTGTTCGATGAAAACGACCGATAAGTCGATGATCGATTCACGACGGTTGCGCAACGCGCCGCTCGCCTGGCGAACTTTTCATCCCCTTATGGACCACCCCTTGGGTACTACTGGCTATCGGTTCGCTGTCAGTCACGTTTTTTTTTTTTTTTTTTTTTGGGGAAATT
>NW_014332873.1:109258-116228 GCF_000341935.2 Cephus cinctus
TTTTTTTTTTTTTTTTTTTTGGGGGAAATTCGTGATAACGCATTTTTGACGATATCGATCTCTAAAGGGTGTTTCGTTGTATTTTGTATTTGATGGATTTTGAAATTTTTCAGATAATTTCGACTCACGTTCACTTTCGCGAGATAAAGCTCCAGCTCCTTGTACGGGTCCATCCTGTCGCCGTTGTCACGCAGCTTCTCCGTTTTCATCGCTTCCTCGCTGATCTCCCCATTTTCCGTCCTCTTCAAACTGTCCGTCCGACGTGACGATCTACCCGTTACCGATCGATCGGGCTGCTGCCCTCCGCTGTCCTGTACTGTCGCCATGTTTGCGTCACCTTGACTTCGCGTACATCTTCACCTGTCAAAACAGACGTTGCGAAATTCAGTGAGAACATTAATTACACCAGTGTACGATAACGTGGCTCGTATCGTTTTTTCACGCACGCACGCTATATTAAAATTGATTCTTGTCACCAATAGATAAACTCGTATCGGCGTATTTCATATTTCCCTCCTTCCATAAAAAAAAAGAAAAACCTCACATAACGAAATGCATCGAAAATTGTCGATTACGTTCAAGCTAGTTTCACTTTTGTAGTATATAAAAAAGTTGCCAATAGACTTCTATAAGTCTGACGTAATCGATAAGATTATTAATAAAAATCGAGCACATGGCAACTGTCAAATCAGGCCGATACGCTCGACATGGACAGTCCTGCACAATACTTTCGCCGCTACGGTTGACAGGCATCGACGTAATAATTCACCGGGTGAATTCACCATGAAGGCGTTTACGTGCCGTGAAGAGAATGAAAGGAGAGATAAATGAAAATGCCCCTTCCGCTCGGAGGTGAAACGCGCGCATTCGGCCATCTTTTTTTTCGAGTCTAACCTGCCGATTTCAGACGAAAAAATTATTTCACATTTTTTAAAAATCCACGAAATTCTTCACCCCGCTGTCATATCGATGTCACCCTAGTATAACTATACATTGGACTTTTAATAAAAACACGAAAATTTATGACAGAACAGAAAATTTAATATATTTCGACGCAAAACCACGGACGTGCGTACGTCGCGAATAAAATTGTATCCAAAGTTAGTGCAGTTGCTTATTCGAGACTCCGTTGTTTTCGATCTGTCAAAAAAAAAAAAAAAAAAAAAAAAAAAAAAAAAAAAAAAAAAAAAAAAAAAAAAAAAAAAAAAAAAAAAAACAATATTCAACTCGTGGACCCACTATACACGTATACGCGTATGATAAACAACGCGCAGCTCTCAGGTATCGGGATCACGCGAAAGACGCGGACCACCTTGCGACTGTTATGATTCTGTCTCATCCCCGTATAAATTTAGAATAGAGCAGCCTTAGTCACGCTACCGTCTAATTATATTGTCGCAGATTAGAGAAGCACGCTCCTCGTCAGCCAAACATTCGCCCACGAAACTTTCCCAGAGACACTTGCGGCCAGCGCCGAGCACGAGAGCCGAGGTGGTTTCGACGATTCTACCAAATCATTTCCCTGATGCCTCGACGGAGCTTTCAGCAAGATTTACTGACCGAGCCATATCGGCCAGCCGTTTTACAAGATCACATGCCGACTGATAAGAGTGGTATAGCCGCTCCTTCTGTATCCCCCCCGTAACTCCCTGCTACAGGCGTATCGGACTGAAACCGCGCGATATCGAGGGACGAGCGGAGAATTAATTAACGAGTTTCGACCGATATCAGAATCGGTGCCAAAATTCGTCCGATACCAGAGAAACGTCTGGACGTATTCGCAGAATCGTTCGTTCGATCATGAGAATCCAACGTATTTCAGGAATCGCCTATGTAAAGTCAATGGGCGTGTTCGCGATACGTGCCCGTAAATAGAACGGGAACAGCTGGGCTATCGAGCCGCTCCGAACGCGAGGGAATAAATCATGGAGTAAGGAGTCAGTTCGTTGCGACAGTGGCGCCATCGTTAATGGCTCGGAATATCAAATGACTTTCAAAAGGACGAGAATGCATGAACGCGTAATCAAAAAAAAATTATGATTAAAAGAAATTCAAGAAAGCCTCGCGACGCTGCCGCCTGGTGTTCCGGGACGCCGCGTGCGCTGTGTCGCAACAGTGCCGGCAAACAGACCATTTTCACAGCGTTGCCTATAACTCGGCGCTATTACTCCACTACGTTTCCCAGTTAATCATGTAGTGTGTGCCAATGATATTAACTCCGCGAACGATAAATACTCTTTAAATAAACTGTACCGTTCGGTACCGTCTGTCCAGGCATTATCGTGCCTCTGACATAGCAGATGAATCAACTTCGACGCTCCTATCTCCGTACGAATTTACTCCAAGCCGCCACAGTCGTATTAAACGCGGAATCAACAGCGAACGCTGTTCCGTGCAGTAATTTCGCCGACCGCGATAATACCAACGAAATTCATCGATAAACTGTATCGGCCAGAGATCAAGGTCTATCGATAACGATTACGATACTCGGCAGCCACGACAACCTGAACGAGCGCAATTAACCTTACGTAACTTGGCCTTTCCTGGTGCAAGGCTTGTTTACCACAAGATTAACTACAATGACGCTTACCGTGTGTCCGTGTTCGCCTTCGCACGTGTGCGTATAATCAATTCCGAGTTAACCTTAGGAAATACCTAATTACGCCAAAAATCGTTAATAAACCGCGTCGTTAAATCATTCTTCTGTCATTGACAAAGGTCAAAAATATCAATGACCTATCTGAAACCCAGACCTGTACTTCGTTAATTTTTTTTTTCTGAAGCTACTTTGGAAGTCTTTACGAAGAACCGGAACGTATTTGAAAACGAGAAGGATCATCCTGAACGACTAAAAACTCTATATCTATATGTATATACATTGTCCGTTTAATCGGCTAATTACGCGCACGAAGTGCGAATCGCGAGTAAGAAACTCGCACGGGTTGTCTGCCAGGGCGTCGTTGTACAGGACGGTTTTACGGTTTGACAGGTTGGTACACATTAAGCGCCTTGGAAGGAGGCCACGTGACGTCCCGCCATCGAGCAGTCATTCTTATCGAGACTTAAGGCTACTTTGCAAAACAAATGTCTGGACTGTTCGACGCGAACGTGAAGTACCTGTCCCTGTGTGAAGACGCGTGCTCATGTGTGTAAAACGGTGACGTGTGTAACGTATGGCCTGTTGCGTCGTTATATTTATAGAGAAATGTCACAGGGTCGAACCCGTTATCAAAATCCGAATAATCGTCAAGTGCAATTAAAAGTTGGCAATTTATGTATTTTCGTGAACGATAACGTCTGGGGCCTCCCGGGAGATAACCCCGGAAAGTATCTATAGTCGAATTAGGCGATTTCATTGAGAAGGCACTGCAGCCGATCGCTAGTGGCGACTATAGCATATACAATATATATATATATATATATATAATTTTTAATAAGCAGTAGAAATTTCATAATTTCGTATTCAAAGGATCCTTCGGGGATCGGTCCAGCCTGCTAGATTACTGGGTTGCCATTAATGCCACGGTAATTACCTGCATGCTGCCAGGATGGAAGAGTCATGCTCTGTGCCATGTAAATCTGACAGCGACGGGAGACGTTGGACTCTGCCGAGGAGAGCGGGGAACGCGGGGGGCGATGCTGCGGCGGAAACCAAAGACTGAGTCACTATCGTTTTTATTGAATTTCTTATTTCAACCCGACTCCCACCGCACAATAGAGAACAACGATTTCAGTATGCGACTGTACGGCGGCGGGAGCCTTTGCAAAAAGCTCTTGGAAACAGAACGAGTCACGTGCACGAGGGATACTGTTAGACAGCTGATCTCCATAGAGGCGCGTACGTAAAGTGCGTTATGCGTGTTGAATGACGAACACGACTCTTCTCCGAATGGTACAGACCCGTAGCCGTGGATGCTGCAGGTATTCGCACATGCATAAGAGACTCAGGGGCGCGCGAGAAGTTCCTGTAATTTGCACACAGTTTCCCCACGCGTCTCGGAAAGCCCCGAGGGCATTCGGCATCGTTTTCTCAATTCTTATGGCATTTTCTCAGGGGGCGAGAGAGAGACGGGAGACGGCTATGCCGGTAATGAAACTGTTTCTATTGGCAATGCGTATAGTGGGTTCGCGTATAGTGGCTGCCGTGCGTGTACCCCACCCCTGACTAACGGAATACCTTGGCCCGAGGTACCTAGGTGTCGGAGTACACGGGTCCAGCGGACGAGGGACAGGGATCTGTTAGCAAGGCGCCTTCCTATGTTTGCTACTCGTTAAACGTTTGCGTACGCAAGTCAAACGGTTGACGTGCGCGCAACAGGTGTACCCGGCCAACGGGAAGTCTCGAGGCCGCATCGAATTGGAGTCTCTCTCTAGCGGGTCTGGTGATATAAGAAAAATAAATATAAGTCAAACGATCGAGGCTGCTGAACGGAGGAACACGAAACAGCGAACCAAATGCGGCACAGCGACGGGATTCTAGACGCGTCGCAGCTGCGGCTGCGCCAGTCGCGTCTTATCGGGCAGCTCCTATCGAGCCTGTAAGTTATTTGAATTAGGAAAGCGTCCGATAACAGGGCTCTGCCGCTAAAGACTCGTCAAGGTATCGAGAGACTCGTATTCCCTAGGAATGTGGAATTCCTAGGGAATTTCCTAACCCGAGGTAAAGCACTGGACACGTCGTCCCTATACGGAGTCTCCCCGGTATGTTTCTCCAGTGCAGCGCGAACCCAGCGCCGCTTCCACCGCCGTGTGCCAGTACGTGTAGTTTGCCTACAATAAAATTCTCTTGTGGTTTGGAAACTGGTTTCGCTTCGAGTGCGTTTCGGATTGTGGTGAGCCGAGTAGATACGGTACTAATTGGAATTAAATGCGGCCCTTTTTTTCTTTTACCCAGAGGGAATGACAAATATCCCGATAGCGAGTAATTAGGAGTACACGGTACGTCCATTTCGTTATAAAATCTTTCCCATTCGACACCTAACCGGCCTTCCCTATATAAGTACAGCTGGCTGCTCCTCTTCTCCGCTTGTCCCAGCAGCAGCTGTCTCGTGCGTCCCGCGCGGCTTCTCTACCGGAGACCTACTCCTTCTTACGCCAAGTGCCAGCGAATCTCGCCTTTATCTCTCCGCACAGTCGCACCACCATCGCACTCGTGTGATATATCGAGCAGTCGTACCAATTCCTGAATCCTGACTCGTTCCTGGATTCGAACGCGGATAGGTTCGCCGTGTAAACGTCCCTCAAGTAAGAGTCGATCCGTACCGGAGAGGCTGTCGGAGCGATTAGATATTTCGTTAACATCAAAGTCCAGAACACAGTCTGAGAACCATCTGGATATTTGCTTCCGTCGAAATCCTGCAATCATCGTGTCGGGATACCTGCAGCGCCAGTACGATAATGATCGACTGTAATTATACAATGTCTATGGTCCGCCTGCACGTTACGAGCTGGTAACCAGTCCCACTGTGCCTTTCGATCTAGCTGCAATTTACATTTTGTTTTTTTTTTTCACGATCCGTTCAAGTGAATTTAGTCACGTTGGTAGGTAAATGAAAAAAAAATTTCGTTCACCAAGGTAACAAAGAATCAATTCCTCTGGAAAGGACCGACTCTCGCAGTCCCGCATTTCCGCGTAGAGGAATGGCTGGAACTGTCTACGGACGTTTAGAACCGTTTAGCGTCCGCTAACACCATAGGCCACGGGTATCCCGAGATCCCAGCCAGGCTGCCACGGCTCCTTCTCCATTGACTCTCGTAGCGGGTTCCTTGCAACGTGAGGCTCTGGTAGAACCAAGGAGGCCTTGCAAGGTTACCTATACGTAGCGAGGTCTACGAGCTCCTAGTAAATCCGATCAAATTCCTGCACGCGATCGACACACGTTTTCTATGCATTCGACGCGACCAGCGAGCCGAGTCGTTTCGTTCCTGAGGTCGTCTCAGCCGCCTTTAACACTTTCTGTATGGGAGCGTCTAAGACAATGCCGATACCTGTTCCTCGTTCAATGTTTGTTCAGGTTGGTATCGGGTCAAGATTTAGGAACTGGGCCAAGCGTTAAAATTCGAAAAGAATTCCATATATATATTTTTAGTCCTATACACATGCATCGTAAATCGGATTCTTCGCGCCAAGAAAGACATTTCAACTTCTAAACGGGACACGTGTCCTTCCGGATGACAGTCGTCAGGGATTTCGTCCAACGTCCTTGCTACGGTCTATCGATTCCCAAATGAAAGCCGATATCCACACGAACATTCTCGCTCTCAGTTATGGTGTCGGCTGGTGACACCTTTTGCAGGTTTTACGGTAACACGATTCCCGGGCAACATGATCGTCATGCGTTTCACAGCATCCCACTCTGTCCTCCATATTATTCAAGAGCGATCGAAGGTAATAGCACCTCCTTCGAGTTGGCACCAGATGAAAAAAAAAAAAAATCGAAAAAACGACGTACATCAAAATCAAGGGTGGCGATTTAATGTTCTATCGTTCAATTTAAATTTTTTCAAAAAAAAAAAAAAACGTGAAAACAAAACGTGATAGCACCCCGTATCGTTACGGCCAAAAAACGAGTAATCGACGGGGCACCCCAGTTTCCCCCTCGACGATTATAAAACCCCATATATGGGTATAACGACATCGTCCGACAAGTTAAAAATTTCAAAGGGCCTGCTGTCGACTTTTTCCACTATTTTACGCAATACCCGTACCCACGTGTGAGCAGGGAGACGCGCGAGGTACCACATGCTCATTCGCGTCACGCGTCGTCACATTGTGAATCCCACGTGCGTGTGACGAAGAATCGTGCGTTAGTAACGCGGACGATTATTAGGACATGTCGCACCTTAAGGCGCTACCACAAGGCATCAAGGTGTAACGTGAACTTGCGTAAAGGCATTCTTTAAGAAAATAGCTACTGACGAGATATCAATTTAAAATAATCAAATTCCACGCTCCGCCCCCCCCCCCCCC
>NW_014332873.1:116276-124011 GCF_000341935.2 Cephus cinctus
AAAAAAAAAAAATTCCCCCCCCCCCCCCCCCCCCCCCAATTCATTTTCGAAATCCACGGATAAAAATATCCATCAGCCAACAAAAGTACACGGCCACTCGATGCTCACGTATACAGGCCTCTTTCGATCGACGCCTCTTTCGATCGACGCCTCTTTCGATCGACGCACCGCAGGACACGATACATCAAATGGAAGACTTTCACTCGCGCAAAAATACAATGAGAGACCAACCACGAGGGACTCGGGCTATTCGACGCGACCGGCCCGTGCTTCGCGTATACAGGCACGCCGAAGCTACTATTCGATATCGTGCAAACGTGCGACACACCGCAGGACACGATACATCAAATGGAAGACTTTCACTCGCGCAAAAATACAATGAGAGACCAACCACGAGGGACTCGGGCTATTCGACGCGACCGGCCCGTGCTTCGCGTATACAGGCACGCCGAAGCTACTATTCGATATCGTGCAAAGTCCGTAAAACTGGTTCCATAACGGCATCGCGTACCTACATGAGAATTGAAGCCACGTGACGATATCGCCTACATAGAAATATCCTTTAGACGCGATAACCCGGGACCTACGCATTTCTCTAATTAGCCGGTACACCTTCTACATCGTAGAAAGGCTAGCCCGAGTGAACGGGACAATTGAGGATGCATATTGTGCGTGTTGCGCATACTTCGTGCAAGGGAAGCCGGCGATTAAAGTCGATTAAAAAAGTAAGAGGCCATTGTCGCGAGGCACGTCGATAAGCCTCGAGGTGAGCAGCCGTGCATGAAATTGAAGTCAGATGCGGAAGAGAGTAGACGAAGGGGAGGTATGAGGGTGAGGGGGGGATCGCCATAGGCTACAAACAGAAATAAATAGCACCGGAAGTCTCGACGAGCGGAAATGCAGGCTGGCTCCTTCGGCGAAGGAATTTTAAAGAAATACTTAAAACCAGCCAATTCGGTAAACCCGTATAATGGCCACGTTAAAAGCTACGGTACTCGCGGTTAGAGTTCCACTTTTGACTCTCGCTCGAAACTGCCATGCCGGTGCTACAGATTTGTATGCTAATTCGTATCGGATAATCCCGGATGAGACTGGAGAGACACAGGGCGTGATTTCGACTTGTTGGGATCGGCCTACGACGTGACTCAATGCCTCCACACACGTTCCTCTATACCCTCTACGCGTAAGGTTACGTATATGCCCCGTACATAGGAGAAACGGCTCCTGCATTCTGTACCGATTCTACGCTGATTCTCGCTCCGATATACTGACTAACACGCTCTGCGAACAACACTTTAACTTGATCCCTTATCGGGTAAGATAAGCGCTCGATTTTAATAGAAACAATTATTACGTACGTTATGTGTACACGAATACGCGTAACGCACGTAATATAATATATGTATGTACTATAGATTCAAAGTGACACCTCGTTGTTACGACTGTACGTAAATAAACCTAACCTGACCTGCCGTCGCGCACGGATCAGCCGGTACGTCATGCGGAAGAAAGAAAAACAAAAGGAAATTGATAAGACTGTCAGAAGTTGAGGCAGCTGCGCGTCACGCGGCTCCCAAACGTAGTGCGGATAATCAACGAGTTGGGGAAAAAGTCGTGACGATCGCGGCGCGATGATTCACGGGCGTGCGTGGGACAAGGAGTAAGTTCTGCAAAAATCGGCGCAATCGTTCGAACGATAAAGGTCGGGAGATACCGTGAGCCGTTATTGAGGTGCAACGCGTCGATTAAGTAAACAGCGATAAGTTCGCGACATCTCGTGCCAGAAATTCTCTTGTTTTTCTTGCCTCGCGCAACGAGGTCCCGAGCAACCCGGTTGGTTCATTGATGATTTTTCGTAAAAACACGAGTTCGGCGCGCAAACTGTAATCGACGAGGATCTTCGAGCCGTTCGGATTGGCTGGGTTCCGTTTTACGTGCGCAAACTCTTTATTCTTCATCCCTCGTAAGATATACGCGCAAATCCCCGCGTGAGGATCACGTGGGGGCGAAACAACGGCTTTAACGGCTCCTCGCGCCTTTTCTCCAGAGTCGACTTAGGCCTCCGGAGTTTTGCGTCATTTTACGTTGCGTCATAAATGCTGCGCGTAAATCATAGCAGGAGCGGACAGCCGCCGCGAGAGGCCTTAAGAAAAAGCAGGAACCAAATGGAACAGCTACGGGTTAATCCTTCGTTCTCGTCTACCTGGAGGCGGACTTGAGGTCGGTTGAATTCGCAAGACCTCGGGCGAGGTCGAGCGCGCCTTCGGATAGCGTGCCCGAGGTAGGAATTTCTTGGAAACTGGGGAAAACTATTTTCTCGGTAGGAAGGGACTAGGGTGACACGAATTGCCGAAGCGTCTCGCTGTGAGTTATGGTTCCCTTGCGGGGACACGTGTTCGACACGTGCACCGAACAGAAGTAGCTAAAGAGTTGGGAGCTCTGGGGTTAATCACGAAGAATTTCATCGACCGTGCATCTCATTATCCTCGGGCTTCTATTTTCTATTTTTAGAGAAAGCCAACATTCGAAGTTCTTGCGCAAGATACCTTTATTTCAAGAGTGTCGGCTACCATTCATCATGCACACGCTCCGGTAGAACACCAACGTAACAAACAACGCTGTGACGAAAAAGTGCCCACGTGACTCTTGGAAAAAATCGATGCAAGAGTTTAGAAGCAATCTACGCTATGAAATTATATCTTTAAAGCGAGCCTACGATTTACCTTATCTGTTACTTTGTCAATGGTCAGGGTGAACTTCGGACTGTACAAAGAAATCCTATCTATTTATATTCTTGGAAAGTCCAGGAGTGGTAAACCGCCGCTTCCGTTTCGGAGAATACCCAGGAAAACGTCACGAGGACTCGATCGATCTTTGCGGCATATAAATAATAACCCACGCATTCGTTACGAGGATTCCCAGAGGTCAAAAATTCAATGCATCTCCGTGTCGTCCTACCGGTTTAAAAAGAAATATTTAATTCGCACGCATTTAATCATTCGCCGGATAAGATTTATCGACAATTTATTAAATTCGACCCACGTCTTAACGTCACTCCACTCGCACACCGATTATACTGAGAAATAATTCACTCCCGCGCTAGATAGTCTAGGGTCCCAATGGGACCTATTGTCGCGGGACTTAAACTTTCGCAATCCAACTGCCGACACGTACGCCTGTCTGGTCCCATTCTACACTCCCGATCCTTTCATGGACAGATTGTTATTACCAGCAATGTAAATTGCCTTGGGTGGAAGCTGAGACTGTTAAAAAAAGATGCATCTGGCAACAAAAATATTTGAGGTATTTGTGGAGTTTCCAATGACAACTGTAAAACGTGGATGGGAATGGATGTTGGTTTGAATCGGCGGAAGAGCAAGGTATTTAACTATGGGATGTAGAGTCCTAGTGCAATCGCGATCTTACGTGATGCTATGAATATTCATGTTGTTTATAAGCGTTAACATTATCTTTATTCATCGATCTTCGGGGACCGAAGTTATGGCATTGCTTTACACGTGCCGGCTTAGCGTTAGGCTCTTTCTAACATGGGATCGAGGAGTAAATGCCAGTAGAGCCACTGAATGGCGCGGCAGTCGAGTCTCGAATAAAATTTCTAATGGTATTCGGTTGCTCCGATGAATTAGCAATGATGTAATGGAGCGGCGTTAATCTTTTTCTCTACGAGCCCAAATTAATAAAATATTATACATATGTAGGCGGCGGATCTATGCGTCAGACGCGAGTGATCTCATTGCGTTCTTAGATCTGATCGAGACTTTTCATGAGTGGATCGAACATAATCGCTGCGTTGTTCCGAGTAGAAAAATAAAATACGCTTGGTGTGTCTTGACTTACCATTAAATTCGATGCTGTCCTCCGTATGGCGACGAGTCTAGTCAGCAGAGTATCCACGTTTTCATCCAACCGCCGTACACACTTGTATATACAGAAACACCCACAATAAAAGAACTTCAACTTGTCGCGCACTCTTTTTACAGAACTTGATCTAGATACACGTGGTTATATGGTAAATACAGAAGTCACACTGAACACGTACGAATAAAAAGGTAGACAATGATCCCGTACGAGTAACCGACCCTAGACGAGCCCGATAAAATCACTGACAGAGGTTGTAGGATCAGTCACCTCGGTGGAACTTTGATAGATTTTACTGTCGTTCCCAAATCAAATCATGAACCGATATCTTGACGTTATCCGATTTCTCTCTGGTGGTAAAGTTCACTTCTCCACGAGTGCGTGACAGGGTCGAACTTTACAAGATCGCCTGTCAACAATCCCCTGATTACGTATACAGAGAGCCTCGGGCAGAAAACAAAGCAGCGAGTAAATGGCTGGCAAGAGGTACAAAATGAAAAGAAATAAAGATTCTCGTAAGAGCGGAGAATAAGAGTACGGCGAAAGCACGATCACGCGTCTTCGACGGAAACGTCAGAGCAGCGGCGAAGCGCGCGAGGGAACGATTCGAGAGTCGATTCAAGAATCGTGCGGAGCCGAGCAAAGCCGAAGGGAACCGAACGGAGTCGAGCGCAACCGCGAATGCGTCCGAATAGCGCGACGGCCCAAGTAACACTAACCAGTAAGTTGCAGGCACGCTGCTGGCTGCACGGCGCGGCGCGGCGCCCGCAGGCCGCAGGCCGCAGGCCGTGAGCCGTGCGATAGTCAGCCGCTGCTGGGAGCCTCAAGCTGCCTGTGAAGCTGCCAAACCACCACACAACAGCCAACCGGCTGTCGGCGTCGAGTCTCTTCGGTACGATGCAACTGCGCTACTACGTCACTCTTTTGCTTCTCTTCCTTCGTTTCTTCTTGTCTCTCTCTCTCTCTCTCGGTTCCCTCGGGATGGCTCAAGAGTCGGAACACTACCCACGATCGCTGTGTCACAAGGAAGTGACCTACGCTTTGCTCAAGAAACAATTTTGAATTTGATCCGACGCTGCCACGTGGGTGGACAGTACTAATTTAACATTCAAACTCTGTGCTCCGGACAAGCGTTGGACTCCGGTATGTGAAATAAAACGAGTTTCAGAAATTATTCGTAGTCAGAGATTGGCATTATTAATATGGTGTAACGTGTATTTTATCGTGTATTTAACGTGTATTAGACCCGATCACTTGTAATTAGGTATAACGTAAATGAGCCAATTAATTAGAGACTCGTGGACTCATTAAATTTACGGAGAAGAAGCGTGTGAAATCGGCTTTCCATTTGCGAAAGGGGTTGAACAACCTAACCTAACAGAACTATAAAGAACGGAACAAGATTGCTGGTGTAGCTGCTGGTGGCAAACGACCAGGAGGCAGGAGGAAAGCACGACTCGCACCAGTCTGGACTAGATGAAGTAATAATAGGGTAATTTCGCAGGCATGCAGTGCGCGTTGTGTAACGTCACTATCTCCCAGCGACGTCTTCGATAATTATCAATATCCCAGTTCCTAATCACGAGATTGATTCTTTAACGCCAAAGGGCCTAACTCGCGGTACCATATCTCACGGGTTTCAATTCCTTCACACTTTTCTAACGGTACAACGAATGATCTCAAAATTTCCTTTCACACTTCGCATTTTCACAATCCTCAAAAGTCTTGCCGCACGATGTAAAGGACTGTGCTACTTTTCGCCGCGGGTTGTTTAATCGTAATTCGAGGCGGGTGATATCATAGGGACCCGCATGCCTTTCCATTAATCTCAATTACGCTACAATTAAAACCAGTTGGCCGTAAGTGGGGTCGTGAACCTGTGGGGAGAGCCCACCTTTGAAAACCGGACCTTTCTGTACTTGTCACACCGAACCGTTGTTGCACCCAATCATGATTTACACCAAACTTCGTTAAACCTTACCAAAAGCATTATCGTTTGCATACTCTACTCCAAATTCATTAACATTTACAAATTTTTTTTTCAAAATTTTTCAAATGATACTAGACAAATTAACAAAAATTATATTTCACCCCATCCACCCTCGAGGTTCGACATAAAAATATTTATGGGTGTCACGACCACGTGGTCAGGATTCGCAATGAAGAATAGAGCAACCTCAGTTCCCCCATTAACCCTTCGAGAAAACCCATCAGCGACTGTCGCATGCAAATCAGTCGGCGCCATTTGACAATCAGACCAAAGTCAAGTAAGAAGCGCAGGGCTAATCAGCCTGTATTAAAAGGCCTTCTAAAAATAACGCGAATTATTGCCTCCAGTCATTAATCCGAAACGCCGTTAATACATCGAGAGGATGATAAATCTCCCGATCGTAAATCAGTCTTTATCCTCGACAAAGCACATTCAATCGGTGACGACTCGAGTAAAAGTTATATCGGTCCCATGCTGAATCCAGGCGAATAAAATTTCGGTAGAGTTTTTCAAATTATTCTCAAAAAGTCAAAAATGGAGCAAACCAGGTCCATCCTTAAGTTTAATCTCCCGCACTGAAGATTATAGCGGAGAGCAAAGGACAGTTTAAGAAGTGAACGCCGCCGCCACGGGGGGCCACTTTCCTTTCAGGATATCCTATCTCTCACAGTCGCAAGAGGTAACTAGAACCTGAGTTACCATACTGGCACAAAACGCCTCGTTGAGTCGTTTTACGTCTGTTACGTGTCGAGAAGCGAAGCTCACGCTTTGGTGAATCGACCCCCGTGAAATTCTTTACGAGATAGTACAACCCTCGGTTTCCTATAGCTTTGCCTGTATACAGGTATACCAAGGTATCTCAAGCAGTCCTCGTCACAATGCAAGAATTTTTACCATACAAATTTTCCAGCCAGCTGCGCATCCCCACTCGACCATTCTCTTATACGTTCAGAAATTATTTCCCCCAGAGGATATTCGTTTAAAAATGTATTTTTCAAAAAAATTCATACACCTTAGCCACCCCTCAGATATTAATGATTGTCAGGTATCCGATCGGTCCGTTCTCTATATAAATTCCAGTACATCTTCGTCATCGTCTTGTCAGACTTTCAGGCACATTAGAAACGTGCTCTTCCATTGACAAAATAGTTTCGACTCTTCAGCCCTCTCACGCCTCACGCCCGCGACCACCTAACTCTGCTACCTGGCTGCCCGGCTGCTTCTCGAACACAAGCTAAATTACAATGGGATATCGGACCGTGGTTAATTTCACACGTAAATATTTGCATTCATCAAACTCCAATTTAACCGTGAAATCCGTAAAGCCTTGAACCCCTAAACTTACCTCTACGTTAGTTTCGAAAGAGAATTGACTCTGCCGACCGCAAAGAATTACCACGGGACGAGCGCGAAGCCGCAGCCACGAGATGAGCCTGCAGACGCCGCAACGCATTACGCTTATCAGTGGCATTTTATCAGTATTAAACAAAAGCAGTCACCGTGTGTATTACAATACCGGTGCGGTTAAACTCGTTCTAAGATGATAATTGATAATTTACAAGCTGACTTGACAACAGTCATCGTGACGCACGAAATGGACGAACACGTGGTTGAAAAATTCAGATTTTCTGTAAAGCGTGTTTTTTTAATAAAAAAGAAAAAAAAATTATCCAAACATTATTTCAGTGCAATTTACATTTCGCTCGTACGTCCACTTTTACGTATAAGAAGCGTGAGAAAGGTAAGAGCGGCAATTTCTCTGACTATCGCGCACCGTGAAATTTATAGGTTAGACTCGGAGAACGAATCGAAATGTCAGTACGATACTTCTTTCATGGAAAAAAAAAAAAAAAAAAAAAAAAAAAT
>NW_014332873.1:124100-124751 GCF_000341935.2 Cephus cinctus
GAAAAAAAAAAAAAAAAAAAAAAAAAAATCTAAAGTATCTCCTTTACGTATAATCGATAATGGTATAATCAATCGGCGCGATTCTCGCGTCCGTGCCGATTTACCGTTTCACATTAATCTCGTGTTATGGGTGCGTGCGAATTCTAACCGTGCGCGTATGTCGTTGCGTGTATAAAGCCAAGTAACGTGTCTTCTCTCTCTCCGCGCTTAGTATAGGTTAGGCATAGACGTGACGCGCGAAAACAAGGTTATATCAATATAACCCGTTGGATTGTGGTAGCTATGCAAATTGATGACATAGTTGTCCGCTGAAATAAAGCGAGGAATAACATTCTTGGCATGCAGATGCCTGGATAGAATTTGCAACCAGACCCTCAAGGCTACCTAGTTTTGCTACTTCTGTATACGAGCTACACGTAGCTTCATGCGAACCCGCCAATCTTGAACCTGGACCCGGTACCTATATATGTATATACACATATAAAATCACACGAATCTAAAAGACGCATTCGACCGGTTCGTTTCTGCGACCACCAAGTACCTTTTTGCAAACCTAACCTAAAAAAAATTTTGAGATTCTCCAAGAAGACAGTTCTATTATTATTATCAGAAATGTATTTAAAAAAAAAAAAAAAAAAAAAAAAATAAAAA
>NW_014332873.1:124807-125409 GCF_000341935.2 Cephus cinctus
TTAAAAAAAAAAAAAAAAAAAAAAATATGAAAAAGTCGACTCCCCACCAATCAGCTACCCTCTTAAAATGGGTTAACGAGTGTCTGAAAAATATTCAGGCACTAAGGGCTCCTTTCGCATGCGAACGTCAGCCTGACATATTTCCTCGTCGGGAATGTCCCTAGCGCGACGTATAAAGGATACAGCCTCTCGACTGGGTACGAGCCAGGAATTCGCTTTACGATTGGCGGAATGACTTTGGAGCGGGATATTTAAGTAGCGTTTGAGAAATATCTGGTAATAAGAAGCGCGGAAGAGAAATGCCTCTGCGGACGCGTCTTTAATTTATTTCCATGACACAATAGACGTGGCGAACCACCTAAAGCCGTCTTCGTAAAGGAACAAGTGGATGGCGATTGTGCACCTTCACTTTTATAGACGTTTCATTGGTCCCGCGTCTCTTCGGACTTCTACCTGCATGGGGTTGGCACATGTGTACTTTTTCTCATGTCCCTTATGTCTCTCGCGCCTGTCTCTTTTCCTTTCTGAGTGCTTAGTAATACGAGGTATCGCCGTGCATTTTAAGAGCGTCACTCGAAGGAGGGTCGGAGCGATGGGGAGGC
>NW_014332873.1:126357-131575 GCF_000341935.2 Cephus cinctus
TCCAGGGGGGTTGAGTCACATTTACCTTACCTCAGCTGTACTATAGTCAGTAATTCTTCTTCTTGTCGCGACGCTTATCGATGCCGCAAGAATTATTTACTATCCAACCGTGAAATAAATAATTTTCATACCACAAAGTATCACACGGGTTAGAATTTCTCTTGGGGAAATTTATATATGTAAAAAAAAGTGTAATAAAACTGATAGAAAACCAAGCTGTGCTTTTACGACGGTAAATCATTCGAATCCCAGTTATCTCATGTTACTTCGATCTCCGTTACTCAGCTATGAGAAAATTCTTCCAACCTCGTCTCCCCTATCCTCGTGTCGGTATATAAATAAGGGCTGCGACTGTTTACTCTCGGTCGAATCGTATGTGTCTCCTCTTACCCTCTTCCGAGTAAATACTCGAGGACGCGTTGAAAATGCGCCTTGCGATAACGGTAGCGCGGCTATTAAACTCACCTATTTCAAGCATTCCCCTATGTCAGCCGGTACCCTTATCATCTCGTTCCACGTCCTGACAGCTGCTACAATGTTTAAGGAAAAACTCGGCCTTCGTTAGGGGATGCTCGGAGGGTGGAAAAAAGAAAGATTCAAAGCGAGTGTATCCCCTGCGATCTTTAAAATACGATACCCTTAAGGACGCGCTGTCAACGACTGTCAGTCGCACGTGTGCCAAATCCGGCTGTCACGTCAGCCAATGAAATCTCGTGGCTTCTTGCCGCCAGCGTCTTTCCATACCTTTTTTCCCTGATTTCTCAAACAGCCACGAGAAACTGTAAACAGGACAAAGAGCGTCGCAGGATTCGAGGAAGCGAGAAACGCAAACAGAGTCATTTCAATTGGACTCGCAGCTCGTGTCTGGTAATATTTTTTCCTGGAGCGAGGAGCTCGTGAAATCAGGGCGGAGTCCAGTGATTTTTCACTGGCGTTGATTATTTCGACGAGCTACGAGAAACGGTTGGCAGAGTCTCTTATGGCTTTAGGTATGTATATTCGAGGTATCCGAGAACACACAGGAAGTCCCGTATAGTAGCCGAGAGCACAGGCCGTCCATTGTCACGATCACGGAACAAACGTCCATTGGGACTTGGACAGGGTGTACTGGTTAGGGATAAGGGGCTCCTTTCCTAGGCTCGATCCTTGCGGCCTGAAACGACACTCCAAGGACCCTCGAGGAACTCGAGGGGTGGCTTAGGGAATATTATATATTCATAAATGCCGATTATCATTGTCATTATTATTATAATGCGAACGAGCAAGCCAACTATTACTCGCTCGTAAAACAAAGTATTGGAAAGCTGTAAAACGTCCCACGGTCGAAATATATGGCCCCTTTTCTCGGACGAGATGCTTAAGCTTTTGTCTGCCTGTCGAAGAAACAGTTAAGCTATGTTGGTTCTTGTGGCAGGTCATTATTATACACGACTAACCAGCCGAGAAGGAAGTGTCGCCGACCGCACCGTTTCCTCCATTCATTTTTACTTTATTCTCTATTTGTGCCAGACGTCGAACCACGTTCCGTCATAGTTTTTTTTTTTTGTTTTTTTTTTTTTCCGTTAAAATTCTCTAGCTTCCCTTCGTACCCAACAAACCAAACGGGGATGACGACCCGTCAAACGCTTCGTGCCAACGAATAGAGCATTTCCTCCGTTTGTAACACTTGTTCTGTAAATATTTACTAGAGAAAAGCAACCCCTTAGCCGAGCAGGATATCTAAATTTCATGGGGGGATAAACAGCTCTACTTTTTCAAATATACTTATTGTCACGCGACACGTCGCATGCCGGCTGTTCGAACGGGACGCGAGAGCAGTGTGTATGCTCGCTATTGTATTGGCAAGTTCAATTTAATACTTTGCTCCAGTTGATAAAAAAGGGACTTTGCGTAAAACGAGACTTTTCGTCGACTGGATTTATCTATACCCTTGGTTAATAATAGATGGGATAAATAGGGATGCTGCGACTGTTACTCGTCGAGTGCTTGGTTTACGTATTCCACGAATTTCCGACAGACTCTGTAATACCGTTACCAGAGAACGTGTAAATCGTCGAGTCCCTTTAAGATAAACCACTGATGGCAATCCTCGGGTGTCACTGGTCCAGACTCCCAGCATCCCTTTTCATCCCGAAAGTACACGTCGTTCCGATGTCCCGCAAATAGATTTTCAAATCGATCTACTGAAACGTGATTTAAGACCTAGGTCAAACGAGTCTTGAGCGAGGTCAAAGGTCGAATGTCACTCTCCGAGGACGAAGGTGGCGGACGGTGACTTTTTCGAAGACGATGAGAGGAATATGGGCGAGTAAAGGATTCTTCGAGGAGGAAAGACATATTTCTCTCGTAGGGAGTGACTCACGTCACCGTGTCGGTCCTCCTTCATAAGACAAAGTTTATGCTTGCAGCGAATGGGTCAGATCTCTTAGGGTTGACTAAAAATACAGGAAGCTCCTCCACATGTCGCTCTTGTTTAAAAAAGAATCCCGGGCGCCGCCAACTCTTTGCTTTAATGGCTTAGAAGCATCAGGGAACACTGCGTTGTGTATATATTGTGATGTCATTTTTTGACTCACGGTCGCAAGGCGACTCCAGCTACCGATAAAGACGTTCACGTTTTCTGGCTCCCTTCGAGTTACCAGCCTGATCAGAAGCTACGCTCCTGGATTTATTCGTACAGTTACCCCAATGCTCTCGGAGGATTTGCTACTGTTTAGTTGAGGTCCAGGTGCTCCGATCTGCCGTGGAGAGATACTCTCGGCCGATACCAGAGGGATTTCCATTTTACAGCTTCGGTTCGATCTGCTACCTTCGTCGATCAATTGCCTTCCGTCCGGAATGACCCTTATGGTCCACGTTACTGAGATGCTGTGAAACCATTTTTAATTTTGTTTACACAGTCACCATTGTTTCTCATAAAAGCTTGAGATGAGCGGGAAGGGCCAAAAGACAAAAAAGATACTGAAAGAGGATGCTGTTGATGAAGTGGTGGAAGGGGACTGCGTGTGACTGGGTCCATGGGATTGGGATTAGAGAAATTACTAAGCAGTTGTTTAGAAGGGGGATCAAAAGAATATGAGCAGACACTGAGAAGAAGCATCGACGCTCCTCCAGCCGTCTTCTCACGCGGTCTGTCACTGTCAACCAATGATAATGATTTGTATCCGGGTGATGGTGTCGCTTTACTAAGAGTCACTTTACAAGCGCGAAATGTCAGCTTGCAAACTTTCTAGCACACAGTGGCAGATCAGGATCAGTTTTTGTCAAAGGTGGGTCCTTCGTGCAGGATTGCATTTTTTTTTTTTGTAATAATTCTTTTTTATGATTCCATAAAACACCTAATGCTCTACCTTTCAGCGATGTTGGACCAAGTCCCATAAGCGGGATGATAGAAAATATAACGTTTTCTCTTCCGTTTTCACGACTCCATTAGGTCTAATGGGATGACGAGAAATCGTTCGCAGTGAGTCGTGCGTGAGATAGAAAACACCTCCATTCACTATTATAAACTCGAGTCATTCATGATTTCTCTGCACTTCCACAAACTCCAGACTCTTCCCACACGTTTCCATGCAGTCTAATACGGTAAACGATGAAAATAAGAAAAACAATCCAGATTTTCGTTCTCGACAGTCTTGAAAATTGAACTGAAATTCTAGAGAGCCACGCGCTATTGTTCAGCCTTAAGTCCCGTTTTCAATTATTGTCCTAAAAAAAAAAAAGAAAAGTAGGATACGTGAAACCAGAGGGAAAGTCAGGTGTCCCACGGTGTTTTTCTTATGACAATAATAAAAAATAAAAAAAAAAACTTGCAAGGAAATTGAATATCGTTCCGTCTCTCTCGAGTATGAATGAAAATGTCCCAAGACCATTAGATACATAGGCAGGTAGATAGACGCATAGATATAGATAGAATACATAGAAAAGGCGATAGGCATCGGCTAAAAAGGAACGAAAGTAGATTCGGCTTGGATAGATCAAACCTGAAAGAGGTCTGTATCGAATCAATTGAAACGGTCACAACACCTCGTTAGCCATGACTAACCATTGATATTATTACGTAACGAGGATCGCAACGGTAATTGACACATTTCTTTTTTTTTTTTTCTTAAACCCATTGTGGTAGCCACAGGCATTCTCCCATGCAGCGACGTTAAAGAAAAAAAAAAGAGAAAAACAAACTATCGCATTTCATGCTCTAATCAGAGTAGCGGCGTCGGGACGCCGACGCGTTGCGAAACGCCCTCCGCCGTCGTTACGACTCTGAAAAGAGAAGATAATTGATATCAAAGTAAAAAAAAAATGTAATACACTATAGCATTACGTTGCGTGCACAAAGGATCTTATGACGTCAGGGTCATCCGGGATCCGCGTGTTCATCTCGTTCGCAAGAGATCTTTACCAAGTTTAGAATATCTCCCAGGGCGAATCCCATGCGTTATGGTCCAGCCATATGCAGTATGATAGCCGCGTGACATGTGCAACGGGACAATATAATTTAAACGTAAATTTCCTAGCTGACGTCGCAGCGTCGACCAGTGGTCGCATCCTGCCTCGCAGAAAGCGGACGTATATTGTTCTTTTCATTTCAGTTGCAATTCGCTTAGCATAAAACATTGTTGAGCTTGTTTAGCATATCCTGCGCAGTAGCTTACCTTTAGCCTTATGTAATAGCTACCTACCTACTGTACCCTATACCATGACAGATACCCGTATACCGTTTTTCCACGATGACATCACAATAATGATATTAATTATAGTCGTACCTCGGAAGGCATTCCAAAGATATACGAGCATTAGGAAAGACATTAAATGCCTTAGCCATAACCGTTTCGAAGAATTTAAGAAAACCTTCGTATACGACGAGAACGATAAACAACTCATCCTTACGTGTAGTTCGTACGTTCCGTAGTGCCCATAAGGGTCGTGAGTGGCAGTCACCGAAAAAAGGGATTTGTCAAAACGTCAGATCTCAACGTGCAAAAGTTAAATCCGAATGCGGTTCGAAAGTGCCTGGTATCTGAATAAGATAAAAGGAAGCGCAGCCAGGCTGGTGGTCCGAGGAAGCAAGAGGCGGAGGGAATGGATCAAAAAGGAATTGCGAGTAAAGGCTGAATCTAAATGAAGCGATGGGATCGAGAAGGATCGAGAAGGATGACGATGGCGGATTGGATGCTGTGGAACGAGATAGAGTGAGTAATTATGAATCTGGGGGGGG
>NW_014332873.1:131688-140324 GCF_000341935.2 Cephus cinctus
AGGGGGGGGGGGGGCCTAATTCTCTCCCTATCAGACGGTTCCTGTCTCTGCCCCACGTGCGCTAAAGGCCCGTACACACGTTCCTCGTCCGGGCAAGAAATCTTGGTTACATGAAAAAATAATGGAGTCCCACCTCCTTGCGTTGCCATTGTCTTGACATTCAATGCGACTTCGTTATACGACTCGGGCGCATGCATTGCCGGACTTTCTCAAACGAACGTTATGCTTCCTCCACACGTAGATTTATATTCCGAAGATACGCCGAGCTGTGCCTGCTCTTTGCCATTTATTTGACTACCGGTTGGGCATAAACGTCAAAGTTTTATCGATTCGATTCGATAGCTCGATTCACTTTCCCCCGCGATAATTGATCTACCTGAAATTTGTCAGTTCGTTCAGCGAATTCGTTCCGACGGCGTGATTAGAATTCTCGCCTATACGTAAGACACGCGGAGTCCCCGTCTACGGGTACCCGAGAGCCGCCTCTCTCTCTTAGAGTCTCTTCTGCGGCACAAAGTATGCTTTTATTTTCGTGAACCATAAAAATTGCAAGTCGCGCGAAAAGGTCTATTCGCAGAGTGCGAAGAAGAGGCAGACAGGTAAGCTCCTTGCATGGAGTGTACATACGTAAAGACCAAGGCGTATCCTCCTTCTGGCATTGATAGCCATAGAATGGGAAGCTAACGAAGCCACAATATCGAGCAATTATCGCTCCTCTGCTTATGTATTTCCATAGGCGGATCCCTCGCTGTGAATTTGCATGGCTAATCGCGGCGCACCGAATGATAGATTTCCTGGTGTACGCTTAAGCGTTAACTGCTTTAACCTTTCTTAACGGGCTACTTGGAGAGATTATATTTAATGCCGCCAGCAAAAAGACCTTCCTCTTCCAGCAGCATACCGGCTATCTAATTCCTCGTTGGATGGCGCTTTTAACCATTCGTAGACTTATTCCTATTGAAAGAGACGCTGGAGGAAAAGACCGGCGCATGCGCATAACCAGCTTTCGATAGTCAATAGCGAAACTGTACGCAGCGCTCAACGCAGCACGTATACATATACTTACATACCGAGTTAAGAGTGATTCATCGATTATCCAGGAAACTAATGAGCAACCCGGTTAGCGTTAGTCACGGATCGTCATTGGAAATAAACCATAAAGAAATTAATAAACAAGGAGAAAACAAGACTCCCATTGAATCTCCGTATCCCGATGCATTTATCGTAACGTCGCCACAGCGAAGTTTCTATATCGGTCGCGTAGATCGAAATTGGGTCTCGTGAAATAATTACTACCCTGTAGAAACTCCGGAGATTTCAATCATGATAATAATCGAATATTTGTATAATCCGTTCGGTGTGTGGCCCTTCTATCAAACCACGTGGCCGACCACCCTACCTGGTGGTGCGTGCTCGACCGTGCTGTATATCAACATCTATCAAAGTGCTTTAGACAATGTATCACAGAAATATCTTAAGCGTGATCACATGTCACACACGATCCCAACCGCATTACCGGGCACTTGTGTCCCGCTGCCACACGCCATGTTAACAAACTCGATCCTGTGCGTGACCACGCTTAATCGTTCGCTGAGCAGGAGATGTTAATTGAGTAATTAACCGATAAAAGTCACCGATACCAAGGGACCCGGCCGCGGCCCCCTCTCCGCAGCCTTACGAAACCCATGCAGGCCCAGTTCTTACGGTGACCATCGCACCTCACCATCACTTCCTGGTACCCGGTGCAACCTCAGACTCAGCTGGAAAATATTTATGACGATCTTGGTGCCAATCGAAGACTCGACGATTGCGCTGTGTCGTAGAGAAGTCATCGCGGTTCGTTTACGTATTGACTCACGCTTGGACTCTGGATCGTGTCTTGCGCCAGTGTCGCCATCTGGAGGATTTCCTTAGGAAAGCGAAAGAAACCCGCGAGGGTTGAGCGCACGCGGTAGGGGAAGCGATAAGGGAAGCCTTTACTCGGATGCGGTAGCGCCTTATCATTACTTCCTCGACCGGAATATACGGGACGACCCACGAGAAACGTCAGCACCTGCAAAAATAAACAGTTTAGCGATAAACTATCGCCTTTACTTCCCGTTATTGTCGCTGCTCCTTTACTGTGCTTATCGTAGCGCGCAATATGGTGCAAAAGCTTTGCGATGGGATTCGAATAATTAAAGGCGACTTAGTCACTGGTCATTATCCTTGGGTACGGACTCCGAATACACAAAGGAACCCATTGTTCCCGAATCGTGAGTAATGCGGCTGTTGGGACATTTGTTTGATTATTAATATTTCATGCGATACCTAATACACGCAATCGGACAACATTGTCTCGGATACCATCTACTTGGTAATTTATTGAAGTATGAAGATTACTACATTATCCACGGCAGGATTTGCTTGAGGGAAACAAACATGTTTTTATTACGCGGATGATCGGACGTATAAATGGGTGCAGCTGCGCCTAACTTCCGTTCCCTTGCTTAGTTCAAGGCGTTCGAGCAGTAGCCAAGTTCTGTAGTGGAAGTCGATTTACGAAATTCACCAGAGGGATGGTAGGCAAAAGGGGGGATTCTTGAGGTCCTTAATAAAATACATGGTTATTATCTAATTAATTACCTTGTAAAGTAATATTTAATGCAACAAGGAAGTAACGTGCGCGGCATCTCTCAATGCTCGGTTTAGCAAGGACGATACGGCCTGATATAATAGCATAAAGTTGCCGCTTGCAAAACACGCATAGGGCTACTACCCGGTGACGTAATTCTCACTAGCCACTTTATGTCGATATATCGGCCCATACGCGCACGCGCACGCGCACGCGCACGTGTGCTGGCCCCGGCCCTCTAATTCGCAAAAATCTACGACATAGCTTTGCCATTAGTGGATGCGCCTGCATACGTGTCCCATTGTCATTATGATTGTCGGACGTCATAACTTCTCCCTAAGGGACCCGCCACACGCCCACGAGTCACTTATTTACTTTTCTTCTCTTTTTATCTTAGATTACTTATCCGATACTCCGACAAATTGACTACCGCTGAATCGAAGTAAATGACACGGCTTTGAATTAGCCCTGTAGCTACCGTAAGTATAATTTGCCCTAGAGTTAGCCAGGACGATTTTCTAGTTGGATTTGAGCTTGGGGTAAAAAATTATTATAATTATTTAATTAAATTAAATATGTTTTCATTGTGAAAATCGAACGACAGCTCTTTCTCAAATTGGCCTAATCAACCGATTTTAGGTGGTACGTCATAAACCAATTGGTGCCTCTTGGCCGTCCGGTCGTCATCGGCAGGATCAACGTGAGCATCATCGGCCGTATAAGGATACGCGGTCTAACGTACGATTTCCTGATTTTCGTAGCAATTTACCGCAATTTACCGCCCACGGACACGCCAAATGCAAAGTGTATGTAGGCCGTAATGTGCAGCGGGTTTATACGCATTGTGAGGCGAGTTCGTTTAACCTACAAATCAGTGAGAGTTTCGCCACGTGGGCGAGTTTACAAGCTCAAATAAAAAGTCCCGCTCTATTAAATTTCATGAAAATTCTTCAAAAGCGAGTCATTTACATTTAGGAAATTACTCAACATTTTTTAAACCTTTCTTCGTATCCTTATTCTTGCCGCGCGATATTTTGGGTTAAATGGTCCGTGAGTAAAGCGAAGCTTAAACGTACCGTATGTGGAATTACTATTGGGAATCGCATTGCGACCGAACGAGTATTTACCCGAGCGGAATTAATCGCGATTAATTTGTCGCCGTTCCAATTAACGTAACAGTCTACTGTTTAATTCTTCCGTTTACCGAACAGGACAGGGAATCGAAGCAATTTCAATAGCGTCAACAATCCAGCCTTTCATCTGCGCCAGGACATGATAGGCTATGATCTACCGCTAATAATTCACTGTCCGACGATAGCAATCGCGAAACTGCTCGAGCGTAGATCGAAACGAATACTTTCGACTTATTACGGATAATGAGCTGCATTGGTAGAAGTAACAGATTACATGTATTAGCGGAGAAAATTTATTCAGTGGAACAGTAGGCGAAATTTACATTGCAAAAAAAATTTGAAAAAATAATTTGGCGATCGAATTTTCAAAAATTTCAAGTCGATATTGATACCACAAGAAAATTACAATTTTTACTGTACTTTGAAATGGGCGACGAGCGTATGATTTTTAAAATGAAAAATTTGCATCTTTGCAAAATTCATTATTCGCAATTATTTGGTACTTGCAGGTGGTGTGGTTTTACCATGAAATACGCTTTCAACATTTCCATCTATGTTCACGTAGGTGTGTCCTACAGCAACGCTTCGAATTCTCAGTGCGTAACAGGTACCAATGTGCTAAACAGGCTTGGCATTTCTAACTTGATTAAGTTGGTACACTTGCCCTCACTATTTTCGCAAGGCTTACCGCGAATTCCCACTTCCACTTCCCTTGCCTCCTTAGCTATTCCACGCGCTGACTTTACTCTCTCTCTCTCTCTCTCTTACACACACGTGATAGCCTCGCACTCAGGCAACCGCGGTATCGATACCGTTGATTATATCCATTAGATAACAGCCCTCGGGTAATCCGAACGGTTAATGTCAGAAGGTCAAATGATTTTACCTATTTGAATTATTTCTCACTTGGCAGTCATGTTGCCTCAGCATCCTGTTAATCCCAATGCTGATTGGTCGCCGACGGTGACAGTGGTCCATTGTAAATAAGCAAATCGCAGCATCCCTAAGTCATTTGAAATTGAGATAACCGTGATAACGGTCATTTGGAGATTTCCTCAATCATTTCATCAGGCCCCATCAAGCCGGAGCGTCAGGCCAGCCTAGTCCCACGCGATCCTATCGAAAGGGCCCAGTGTTTCTCAACCGAGCATCGAGACTAGGAATTTATCGCGACTCGATCTGAAAATCCTTCCCTCGGCCATCTTTAAAATACAAGAGCGCTCTCGTTCGACTCTCGGTTTCTCCGATCGATCAAAATCTTTCCGACTGGTTCAATTTAATGCGACCATTTGTCCAACACGAAATTCTCGTCTTCGAACTGTTGCGTGGTATTGACAAATTTTCTTTCTCTTTCTTTTTTATCATCAATACACAACGTGATTCTCGTTGAGCGACCAATCTTCCTGAATGAAATAATCTCGACTCTGTGACGTAAGCAATGGCTCTCGTACAACCTATAGATGTCAACGTCTCGGCTTCTCGGGGATAGAATGAAGTTCAAGGCGATTCGTATAAACAGAACTCAGCCGGTCTCGTCTTCCACGTCCAGATGCCAGACGTGCCAAAGACTCGCATCAAGCTTCCCTAAATGGCTGCCCGTTACCTTCTCGGGCAACTCGCTGCTCCTAGTCGGCTCGGCCGAAACGATCAATTTAATAGAAAAGCTCAGCAGCTAACCAGCCAGTCAACATTGAGCTTCGCATCGAGCTGACTGGACTGTCTTCAGGATTGTTGCTGACGAGCAGTTAAACTTTATCCATCATAAACTATGGTTAACCATAAAACTTATATATATACACATATATCCCAACCCATAACACTCGGGAAAATCCCGTCTTACCCTAACGACGATGTTTGCTCCCGGCGTTAAATTCGTTCTGGACTGAAACACCCAGTTCGCTCATCGTAACGTGTCAAAGGCGTAGAATCGAACAATCGGCTATTTGTACTGCACGTGATTCCCGTTAGAATGTCCAGCAGTGAATCACATTCGGCCGATTTTCATCTCGCGCGCAAGTTGACGCCTCTTGGGCTGCAACAGAAGGGCACATAAAGCACGTGGTGTCGCGTTTCTCGTGCTGCGTAATATTGATATGTCTCTTGATATCTCGGATCGACAGTCTCGACGTGATACCGGAAGCTGCGCCTCGATCGCCTCCTGCTCGATTATCGTTTCAAAAATTTCGCAACATTTCACATAGACAGCGTCAGCGATTCATCGCGAATTCTCGACATTCGTCGCGGCTGGAGCAACGTTGAATAATTTTAACGAAATTTCTCGACACTCCGACGGAGTGATTTTTAATGGAGACAGAACGCAGGTATATACATATATATACATAGTATCAATGCGGAGGAGTCCATTCGGTGTAAACCGTAATGGACTAATCGTAGGAACGTTCGACTCGGCTCATTGTCAGTGTATTATGCATATTAGAGTTCTCTTAAAGAATAGAGGAGCTCGTGTCTTATGCAAATATGTTATGGAGCTCGATATACAGGCGGCGGAGTCGTTGGCGTCGATGCCGCTTATTCACACCGGTCTGTGCATTGCCGTGGCTGAAGCCACTGTATTATATATATATATATATATACATAATCGCGATCAAGGATTAAAATTTCAATGTTATTTATACGATCGAAGAAATTAAAGAGAAATTAAATATTCGAGTACGAATCGGCCGCGGCCTCGTCTATTCGTATTACGTAGGCGATTCGAGAAAGAGAAAGGTAAAAAGGGAGACGGGCTACGCAAAGGGCCCAATAACGCAAAGAGAAGCGCGTGATCCGCTGTACGTGACCTCCCTTCCGTGCTGGACTAATGGATTTCTGATGACTCCAAGAATGACCTGACGTCGAGCGAGCTAGCTTGTTCAATAAGTTACAGCAGCTGTGTGAAATCGCTCGCTAATTTCATCGACGATTTGTCCTTATCGCTTTTGCATGTTTACGCAATACCATCGGGAGTTCGCTGCCCGCATATTCGATCTTTTTACTGAACGTCGCTCCGCGTCGATGATTCACGAACGAGGCTACTTTTATTATGGAAATAATGCTTCGCGATACGCACGAGAATCGTGAAGATGCGGCAGAGCATTATTGCGTTTGTTTGTTATCTTTATTTAACAATTTTGTATTCACTGTATCCATCCTTGACTTCTGCTGCTACTTTCTGTCCTTTTCTTCCTTGTTCATCATTCTCTCTCCTCCTTCAACCTTCTCCTCTTCCACCCGGATCAACCCTTCCTCTTGAGTCACTCGAGGCTCCTCAATGGATTCCGAAGGAGCGACAACGAGAGATCCTATTCCTACCTTCCCATCTACCTACTCGGTTCCTTGTTTGAATATTGACACACGAGCGGCACTTGGTAAGCGTTTCTTGTGCTTTACGAGCAATCTTTAACAATAGATAGTGCGTAGGTGCCAGTGACTTTGGTTTTGAAGAGTCTTTAAGAATTAAGAAGGGCTCGCTGCCTCGCATTGTCTCTCGGTAACAAATTTCACTTGCGCAACCACTGTCAATTAGAAGACACGTGAGGCGGCATTCGAGTCCTTAGAAGGATGCGGCTCCATTCTTCATGCGAATTCAGAATCAGTCGGGACTCGGTGACTCCATTGTACTTCGCACGGTACAATTCTTTCCGAACGCGACACGTAAACAGTATCCCGCTGCAAAATAAATTCGCTTCTATTTTTTCCCCACTGTCCCACCGAGCTAAGTTGCCGGTGATGGCTCCCCTTGCCCTGACCACTTTTTACCCTGGGTCTCGTTAGATCTCATTTCTTCGAATCGACTAGCCAAACCCGAGAGTCGTGAATCAGGAATCGAAATACGAGCCGAACGAGACGTCGATGCTTTATCGACCTTTGCGTCGACTCGTACGGCGCAGCACAGGTGTGGCTAACGACAGGATGTGTCAACTATTGTGGAAGCTAATCACGTAGTCGCTCGATGATCATCCACAGTGCGTTAACCTTTTCCACGAGGGACGTCATTGTTTCCTTGCGAGAAAATCACTTTTTCCTCGATCCCCGTGACTTTCGATGACTGGCTCGACGTACCTGTTGCGTCACTCGTGGGCCGTCCGGGTCCTCAGCCAAATTGCTAGGTTGCCCGTAGGAGGTGGAGATAAATGGGACGCGATAAAACAATGAAAACCATGCACCCGTATAGCCACTCAAAGCTTAAAAACTACGAATTAGGCCTAATAGCCCTGTGACGTATTACCAGAGAGCGACCGTACAGCGTGACCGGTATCAAGATCTCGGAAGCTGCCTGATCCTCGAAACGTTGGCCTAATGGCTCCGACAAATCAATATCTTCGATCGGGCTCATTAGAGATAGTCGCTCCTCCAATTCAGCTTCTATTAGGCCCCCATTGACGTGCCCGTCCACGTACGAGGAGCGCAGCTCGTCGACATTGATTTCTCGTTCCTCTGTTTATTTATTGGAATTCGTAAGACGCGAACCGAAGAAACTGAACGGGCAGGTCCGAGCGAACGGGAGAGGAGAGAACGAGTGCTCGCTCCGAAGAAGAACTGGTCCATCGTCAATGGACGGCTGCAGTAGCTCATGAATGAATTGAAAATGTAGATGGACCTGGGACCGAGTAGGGGCGTGGACCATCAGGATTCTTCTCTTCGACTTTCCATTGATAATCATCGATGCAGACTCCCAGCTGACGATGAACAAAGGCGAGCAATAAGACAATGGCGCAGCATCTCCAGATGCATCTGACAGAGGGAGCATCTCATCCCGAGTACTCAAGAGAGAGAGAGAGAGAGAGACTGTCCGACTACTTCCGTGGATGCTGTTACCACTGAGCGCAGTAGCGCAGCATCAGCATCATCAACTCCCCCCCCCCCCCCCCCCCCCCCCCCCCCCCCCC
>NW_014332873.1:140957-146635 GCF_000341935.2 Cephus cinctus
CCACCCCTCTCCACTCACCAGCGGGAGCACGCTCGCAGTTAAATGGCTGCAAGAAGAAATCCTAAACCAATTTCTCTAAACGCTTTGTGCGATTCGTTCCGGCACTAGGATCGATCGTTAACCTTACTACGAGCGTTTGAGCCTCCTGCCAGGCCGACCCCTTCCAGGAAGCGGTTCTAATTTGGTTATGGCAATAACGAAGAGAGGAGAGTCGACTCATGGAGTCAGGGGCAGTCCCTGTATCGCAGCCGTATCGCAGCCGTATCGCACATGCGACTCTGCGTGCAGTAGGCTACTGCAATTATTATTAGCAGCACTGCAGCCGGAAGAGACTTCCTTTCGAATTCACGACTCGCTCCTGTGCCGTTATAATGTCACTTTAAACGGGACATTATGACCTTTTTTATCTTTAAACTTTTACCGTCGACGATCGTGCGAGGAGTCTTGATCGCGATCGATGGGCCGTCCTGATGACGTCACGCGCACGGCGCACCGATAACACGCGCGACGGGGCTAACGTCGAGTACTCCCCGGAAGTTCTAGACTCTGGACCCAGCCTCAGCCACCGTCCAGGCAACGAGGCCTTAATGACCAACGCCGGCCTCCAATTGCACCAGCACTCCTTTCTATTAATCTCTGGACCGGGCTGCACCCGGAGAACTGTTGGGTCTTCGTATCCGGCACTCGCGCTTTCCAGGTCCACGCAGCATCTCGAGTCTATCGGGACAACGAGAATGAGCCATCGAGCAGAGGGAGAATCGCGACAGAAGGAGGTGAGATCGTAGCGCAGACGATATCAATCCTTTGAGGAGATATGACAGCGGTGGGCGTATGGGAGTAGGTGGTGAGGTCAGATATCCTCGTATCTTTTTTTCGGCAATGGCGCGGATGATGTATCTGTCTGCAGTAAATTGCTTAGCATGCGAAGCGACGAGGACGGCGGCTTTCGGCCGGACAGCGCCTGGCCGTACGGGGGCTCGTGCTCTGCTGGCTCCACTTAGGCCGTTCAACGGTGGCGCGCACAAAGAAAAATTGCCACACACGACGCTAGAAGGGACGACGCATCCGCAAAGGACAGCAGTGCCGCTGCATTAACAAACAATGGTTCTGCAGGTCGGAGAGTGTGCGTGCGAGCGTTCCGGGCAAAACGAATGACATTTGCCGGCGGACAACCGAGGCTCCGGGCAGGACGGACATCTCGGATGGATTCAACCTTTTTTTTTGAATCTCTCCGACGAAAAGACGGAGCGATTGTCTTTTTTTTTCCTTTTCTTTAATTTTCTTTAACCTACTTCAGCTCTTCGCCGGGGTCTCTCGTTCTCGTGTGGGAATCTGGGATACGGATCCCGGAACGGACGGGGGACGAATCGCATATCGTGACGGCGTATCGTACGTTGAGCTTGTCGAGTTACAAAACAGTCTGGACCCAGAGGAGCAGATGTCGTGGCAAAAAAAGAAAGAGAGGAAGGTTACGTAAGAAAGGAATGCATATGGCCAGCAGACAAATTCATGTTAATTTATAACGCAGCCTTAGCGGATCTTCTCACGAGCGTCTCTCGGCTTCTGTATTGATGTAAGAAATTTGAAAATACTTCGTAAGCATCGCGCGGGACTCGTCTTTAGTTTTGATTTTTACGACCATCGTTATCGTAATGGTTCCGATGAAATTTTTTTTTTTTTTTTCTACCACTCGTAATTCTTAACTTCCTCGTAGACAACCGTACGAAGAACGCGGACAGAATACTTGCCTACCACTAACGTCCACCTATCGCGCGTGCCCTGCGCCTCTCGTAACATTTATCGTTCTTCTCGCAAGACAATATGTTAAAAAAAGTACGGGGGGTCCCCGTCAACCAACATGTAGGAATATATTCCTACGTGGTAGAAGCGGTCCTCGTGTCTGGTCCCCCCCCCTCATTAGAATAATTGCGACTCGGCAAGATGATTAAGTGCTGACCCCCCTCCCTCACCCCTCTCTCCACTTGCCCTGACGCTTAGACGATATCACTGTCTTTTGACTTATCGTCAGAACCTAAGTACAGGCCTGACCGATCTTTCGACGCGAGCGGCATTGCTTTTGCCTTTTTCCTTTCTACCGTAGCTTCTATACCCAGATTGCACCGCGGCAGTAGAAGAATATTGATAGTTACACGTAATTCGACTAACCCGAAGATAATTCCCGAGTGAAGCATCAGTCAAAGCCAAAGCGCGCTCGGCGTAGAGAAGGATCCGAACACCGGGCACGTCTTCGATGTATTTTGATCCCCGGGCACGTGTTCGCAAAGAAATTACGTCCGGGAGTTGTCGTTTCCAGGAGGATATAATAACGACCGGTTAGCAGACGCGTGGATAGTAAGAGGAGACTTTAATCTCGAGCTAATGATCTTCGCGCATAATCAGCATCCTGCGGTCCAGGATATTTTTATCGTAATTGTTTCTACGTGAACGAGACAATTTCTGAAATTCTATCACGTATCGATGCACTCTCGGAATCTATTGATTTCTCTCGGATCACGCGGCACTGCTGGACCAATTTGCGTCTTTCCTATGCTCTGGACCATATCTCGCTTCTCACGATTCTCAGCGAAGTCTACTTTGGGTTATTGATGCCCGTGAGGTTGCATGGGTCCAGGGGTACTCATTGTCCCTCATGGTAATTTACTGCGACAGGAAAGCGCCGAGCGGTCGGGTCGTCCCTTTTCTCTGGTGCAAGGACCTCCCGTGCGATCATCCGAGAAAGTCCCGTTTCCATGGGCACTTCTGGTACCTCTTATTGTTAACAATGCACATCCGACGTCGACTTAGCACCGGCATTCCCACTTTCAGGCTGCAACTGTTTGTTCCATAGGCGTTGTTTAGCTTCTCCGTAATTGCGGGAATGAGACCACTTGACTCGTGGCACCGCGACCCCCCCCGTGGCGCAGGGAGGGGGGGGGGGCTGGCTGCATCCCAGGGAATTCATACGGACTCTTGTGGGAACCGCTTTTGACTGCATCAACACTCGTGGAAGGACTGGCTAAGGTCGCCAATGTTAGTAACCTACGAGATGACTGTGTTCAAGGAATGTCAGTCGGTTCAAACGGACCGCCGTTTGCTGCCCGGTAGGAGATGATGTTACGGACGTGAATAGTAATGCGGCTGGGAAACAAGTTTCATCGTTATGTGGCATTGGGCCTAGGTCCCAGCATCTTCCGCTACGTGGGAGTACAGTTCATATCGACGGGTCTCGGTACTGAAAGATCACGCGACCTAAATGGTCGCTTATCCTGTTCGCTAATGACTCCGTTCTGAATTGCATGTCAAAAAAATCTTAAATAAATGTCTCATCTCAAAAAGTCATTAGTCAAGGGTATCACGTAAAGTTTCATGAAAAGATGCTGTCCGATTTTAAAAATCTTGTACCTCGTTTCGACATGCTGGAACGTGGGTTCTCAGCGAAGGGACCAGGACGGCCGACCACGTGTCTCATCAGCCGTGTATTTGGCTATAAAAGGATCGAGTCGTTCCAAAAATCTGTCCGAGCATCAAGAAATCTCTGGGCCGGGTCAAAAGGGATATCTTGCATGATCCGTTCGTACGGTAACACGTCAGTGGTCCCGGTCCAGGAATTTTTCATCTCGTTGCCGCAGCCTCGACGTCGGTTCCGAAAAGTGACAGTAGCCTCGAGCGGCAAAATTCAAAGATTCGAACGCAGCGGCCGAGATACGCGCCACGAATATTTTGGAAACAATTTGAGAGTTTCGTGCCGGCGTTTCCGAGTCACTTATGTCCCTCGCGCTAAGGCGATTAGTAACGCCATGCCTGTTGTCGGGCTCTGGCGTTTCAGAGTGTCTCTTTGAAGACGCGCTCGAAAGATTCAAGTGAAACAAGATGGGTCCTCGTGACTCGCCTCTCTTTCCGCCCCCTTACCCACCCAGCCACTACAGTCGTATAGATGGCTCCTCGAATCTTCTTTAGGATCCCCTTTAGAAATCCATAAAGTCTCCCGTAAATACACTCGTATACGGTCACTGGGAGGATTTGAGCCCGGGCTCTATTAAAACGTGCCTTTTGCCTTTCCGCTTCGCCCCTGGATCGACTCGACGCACAGACCTTGTCGGACTTTTCCTTAAAAAGTCCAATCGGATTTTCATCGCCCGTTCAACGTCGTCGTCCGCACTTATTCCGGGTCTCCTTCGATCTCTGGATGTCGCCATCTGACGCCTCCATTAGTCCGTATCTTTCTATCGTTCGTTTCGAGAGTCCGTGGGATCCGTGCGTGGGTACTTTTACTTCTTCTTCTTTTTTCGACGTCACCTTATCACTTTTCCCCAGCCTAGTGGTGGCTCTTTGTGTCGCTCCTACACGAAGCCACAGACCGCAAACTGGGTGTCAATGTCCCATTGCGTGAGATAATTCATTGGCTCGCGTGTGTTTTCACGCACAAAGACTTGGACTTTTGTGCCTTTGTCCTTCGGGCACGCAGACACGCCGGTGCGTTTCGTGACGCAACGACGCGCTCCGTGCGTCATAATGCGGGAGACCCGAAGCGTCGTTACGCTCGACGAGACATCAAAGTTCATTCGAACTCGAGAAACGAGAGCTTTACGGATTTCGTCTGTTACGAGAATCCCTTTGTTTTTCCCATCTGGCCATTTCGTTTGGTCCATGCGTCTTCCGTCCGTCTTCCTTTCCCTTGCGCTCTTCGTTTTCTCAAAAAAATAAACGATAAGAGGATCGCGCGAGCGTCCAGCCGCGTGATCTATGGGAAAGGCGTCGCGCGCCACGTCGTCGCACCGGGCGAGTTTTCATGAAGCATCGCGCAGGGAGGCCAGAAGAATTGCAAGGAAGTACAAGGACGACTGGTTGCATCGCGGAGAGGCAAGTACGTCGCTGGTCGAGTCGAATCCTCGCGTAAATCCTCAATCCTCGATACTCGATAGGTAGCCAACCGAACTGATCATCGTGACATGTTTTTTTAAAGGTACTTTTGACAAACTTTACCTTCGACTCGATCGCTAGCCATGATTTTGATTAATCTGATTCCGAACATTTTCAATGACTCACTCGCGGCTGGAATTTAGATCCTAGAGCCGTGACGATCGACGATCTCGATATATAAATCTCAAGATTATCGCAGTTGGCTTATTGTGTCTCTTTGAATTTGTCAATAAATAAAGGCTTATGTTAATTAATATGGCACATAACGCGCACGTTGCCATCAAATATTTCATCGGATTAATACGACGCGGGATTTCTGGGCAACCACTAATAGACGGATCTCTCTTGAGATCTCTCTCCCTCTGCGCTTTCCCTCGCTCGTTCCTTCTCGAAGGAACTGAATTATTGCATTCCATAAAGAATTTTATTAAGAGCTCGTTGCATCCCTGTGATTTATAATACGGCACCTTCGGAGGAGATCTCCGATTGTCGGGAGTATTTAAGGAATGCCGCCCGGCGAAAGTAAGCGTCGCGTAATGAAGTCGTAAGAGAGCGAGAGAGAACGAACAAGATGAGCCACGTTTATCTCGGTTATCGGAGATATATACTATTATTGCCGTCCTATCGATTGATTTTTATAATATCAAATTTACTGTGCCGTTGATAAAATTTATAGATTTTTACCCTGAAATCGATTTCCTTCTCGCCCACTTTGGGGCACCGACTATTTTTCGTGGGGGGCTGCCCTCCCTCCCCCC
>NW_014332873.1:146770-171108 GCF_000341935.2 Cephus cinctus
CGCCCTTTACTCGCTTCACTTTATTTTTTCAGGAATTCAGGTTCGGTGCTTGTAGGAAGTATGGCGACTGGGTGGTCCATTCGGAGGATACCAGCATTGAGACGTCAGCACCATGCTAACTTAGGGTATCTATGTATAACTATATATTCAGGTGTATACGTTCACCAAGTCCTCGACTTATGAGAATGTTCGATGCAGCGTCAAACCATTATGTGAAAGTCTATTTGCCTTCTAAACTGTATTCTAAACGATTCGAGTACCATTAACGAGATTGAAGTAAAATCCACTTTGTATAATAAAAAAGAAGAAAAGTGTAAGAGTAACCAATAAGGAAAAGCCCGTTATCCTTTATAAAGGCACCATGAGCTATCGAGTCCGAGATCAGCGAGCTACTAATGGCCTGCAGCTTCTCTGCGGAATAACATGGGGGGCTCTCGAGTCGATCGGTATTTCCGCCGGTCACATGAGGCGGGCAAAGTGTAGAATCGGCCGGTAAACATACCGGAAGATCGGATGAGGGAACGAGAGTAAGAAAGAAATATTACTGCAAACGAGACTAGACACGAGTTGGCATCGCACGGTATATTCGAAGCACGGCATTGCAAGATCAAGATCCCTAACAATCGCTCCTACGTTCCTTCTGTTTAGCATACATGTAGATCAGTCCTAGTTAACATATCCGATCCTATCCTCCATACATCAATCTTCCTTATGCACACCGGTAGCCACCTATCCCTTCGGGTTATCCACCTCGAAATTTGACTGCTTTGTCAGAAAACATTATCCGACCCCCTTCTGGACCTGTCAGCATCCTTGAAATTTCATAATTTTTAGTCTTCACGAAATCAAGCGGGATCAAATAAATTATGAAAAACACGACATCCAACGTCAATTTAAAATTTTGATTTTTTTTTATCTCCATAAACATCTCCGTCTTACTGCACGTAATCGCGGTATCAGACGTTTCTTACGGTTACACTTTTCCGCCGATTAAATCAGACAAACATACCTGCTCCGTATCCTACAGTCGATTCATTTCCCCGCGTTCCTCTGTGCATAAGGAAAATGAATTCGATCTCAAAGTCAGCTGGATTCACGTTGATCCCGCAACGATCGTGCATATGTATAAAAACGTGTGCACGAGGACAATACCAACTTCCAGGACACGCCGTATGATAATGACAAACGTGAACTATCCTGCCCCATGAAAACCCACCTGCATGTTCGCTATCGCGATGTGCAATGTCTCTTCCCTCGAATGCGATCGGATCGAAGCGAATATGTGAAGGAGGATGAACAAAATTTTTAAAATTTAAAAAAAAAATTTCCACGAAGACTCAACTTAATTTCGAGAGATCCGAAGGGACCACACGTGCGTTAAGCACCGTCCCCACACGCTGGCTCCATAACCATCCCGGTAATGACGTAGTAGCTATACATAGTAGTTCTAACGTAGCGTAACAGCCGTAGGCCGAATAATTTTAATAATAATAGGGATTTAGGCATTAATACGGACTCTTCCTCATGACGCATACCCATGCATCCTACCGGACCCTTTTAAATCCAACGATACTCTATTCAGACTCCGAATTCTTTTTGCTCTTAACAGATCGTCAAATCCAGATAGCTTTTTACGCATAACCTCGACCGTGGGAATCGTGACAACTCGCCTGGAATGATCCTCGAAGTGTTTCATCTAGAAAATCCGAATCTCCGGTTTTCGGATAATTATCCCGTGCAGGCACGTGTGGCTGACGTGTCTGGAACTTTTGAATAAGCCTTTCGCGGACGAAGTATAACTCGAGGCCTAATCTATTTGCGCGATGACACGATCATCCTGACGATTAAAAGGCTTCGCTCGCCTTTCAAACGCGTTTCACACGCTGACCGCCCACAAATGGCTAGACGAGCTAATTATACTATCAAGTAGCACGACGTATAACGAACCATAATAATTGCGGCTAACTGCTCCCTCAATTGAACGAATTGTTGCGTCTTTTTATAACGTCCGTATGTGCACGCGCATACACATGTGCCATGTACTTGAGAGATCTCACTCGTTTTTCCAGGAACATTTAGCTTCCGTCAATTTACCGCGTGCTCGAGACTTTTCGAAAGCTTTGCCACCGGGGCCGAACCAGATTACGGAAAGATGGCAAAGACACCGACCACGTGTCTCAGCGGTCCAGAATGAAGATGCTGGGTGGATAACGTACGTGCTATTAACATTGACAAAAAAGGGACAATCAGACACAGTCATCGAGCCACATATGAAAATGCCAGTGGCCGTCCAGTACGCAATACACATTACTCCGGTACAGTCTGGCACGAACTGTCACGAAAGGTGTGGACCGTTGAAAAGGGTGAAACTGTCAAGTGACACCTGTCAACTGTCAATCCAAGTCCAACCGTTCATCCGAGTATCTTGACGCATAACGGATACCCATGATTAGCAGGAGGAGGGTGGGCTTGGGGGGGCGGTCTCATTGACTCGACCGTTTAACCAGGGGTCAATGATTTCGCCAGTGGAGTTGGTACCCCTTGCTCGTGACGCAAGGCGACCGAGGATGATTCGCAGGGGCACGCCTGGGCCCTCATCCAATCAATCAACGCTACGGATCGTACCACTGGCTAATATGGAGCCAGATGCAGCAGCATGCTTGCGCGGTGCAGGATGCACTAATATGGTTTCGCATGCGTGCCGTGTGTGATAGAAAGCGAGATACATACGTTATGAGTTGCAGGTATGATCCGAATACTTGGTGCGATGATTGTGTCTTGCGACAGCGATGATGACAGTACGTGACGAAAGAAAGTGCGAAATTTTATTTTTTTTCATGTATTAATTTTAATCGAAAAAAGAGTGACTCCGATAGATCATAAATTTTGGTCTCGCTTGTTCTCGACTATGAGAGGTTAATTTGAAGCTCGGACTGTTTTAATTAATGCCGTGATTCTACAGAGGAAGATTTATTCTACGGCTGACAAAGGTCTTGTGTGATTTTTGTATGAGTTTCGTCTCGAATTGACTGCCCGCTCGAGGGACCCCTTGATCCTTTTTAATGCTCATCTTGTACGAGCCACATATTCAAGCCTTCATTATTCCTCAAGTGTTTTCATACGGATATTCACGCGAGTCAGACTCGGCAATGGGTATATACCTACCGAGTGCTTTTCTAACGCAGCAATCTCAGCAACCAGAAACGATCTCCATGCGCCATCAGCGTCACTCTGACAATGCCTTCGTTTTCTGGTTTATGCGCCAGGGACGGTTGCTCCGTTGTAACGGTAATGCGAGATGACTTGGCGCTACTCGAAATGACGTTTTCATTAATAGGTCCATGTCAGGCTGACCACGTGGTACAGTCAGAGAGATAATCCACCTGAACCCTTGGGTCTCGCGCAGATTTTCCTGTCGTTCAGGTATAGGAGGTTCCGATATCCATTTCCGGTTTCACAACGTACGACTACAAGTCGAGATTGACCTGTCGTCATGTACGAGAAAACCCATGTCAATGATCAGCTGACAGGGGAAGCCAGTGTAAGTCGTAAGATTCTGTACTTATTTCAATTAAATTTTCGATACCAATTAAAAGACTATTCGTACAAATTTTTCGTAACGTCATTCGACCCTGAAATCATGGGTTTTATCCTCCTGTAATCGCGGTCGTAAACCCTGCTGGTTAAGAATGCCTTAGACAATAGACAGTACAGGAGTCGTAGAACAGTGCTCGTATATTCCGGCCCGGTCAGTATAGATACTGATTGGACTTAGTCGAGGATCGAGAGAAACTGCTGTAATACGCTACTGCAATGCTACTGCAATGCTACTGCAATGCTTCTGTAATGCCGCAACTGCTTTACTACCGTCTTCCGAGAAGCCATTCTTAGGACGATAACGGAATGGGAACGCAGCCACCGTTTTGCAGGACATTGCGTACAATTGCGTACGCGGCTCCTCGTACTCGTTTGAATTACGTATATCCCAGTCAGTTATTATTCGTTTCAATTGACTTTGCCTTCGTCAGGACTCTTCTCCACTACCATTGCAGCTCGTCTCCCTTCGGCTCTCCTACCTTCTTTTTTTCACATTTCTCCCTCGTTCCGTCCCACCTGACTGCATTGGTGCATCACTGCCCCGCTGGATTCCTACATCTCCAGGACTTCCTCGCGCTTCCCCTCTCGCTATCGGGACAAGAAGAATGTCCCATTCATACTTTTCCACGGCATTTATGGTCGCCTTATGCCCCGTATCACTCTTATCAGCACTTTCGTGTCAGCCACTATATCAGGCGCATACTGTACTGCCAGCTAAGAAAGCTGGCCAGACGCTACCTGTACCTTACCCATGGTCGACAGTCACATTCAAAAGTCATCTAATCAAATATTCTAAACCAGCCCCCAAAAATTTTTTCTCCGCAAATACAAATCTATATACCGATTTCCAAGAAGTCACGCCAAGGCGAAACCCCGTGAATCGCAAGCACCCAATTTTTCTCTCATTCGACGAGTCGTCGTGGCTCGAAGGAAAAATGCCGAACGGCTAAAAATGTCGTAACGGCTCTCGGGCAGCACGTAGAGCCCCAAGATATCATCGCGGAATTAACACTCGACTCACAAAGCTAGGAGCATCGCGAGCACGAACTGCCATAACGTGTGATGGGAATAATTTTCTCCTCGCATCGCATAATCGTCTCGCACGGCATACACGTTAAGTTTTACACGCTGTTTTCATCGGATCGAATGTCAATATCCTTAGGGCCAAACTTTCTAGACGTTTGAACGATATCGACGCAGTCGAGCCGTCACGAGGATCGATCCGATCGATTGCTCGAAACATTTCGATAAATAAATGTTTAACCCTGCTAGAACCTAACTGACGTAACCTTTGACCTCGATATCTATTTCCATGATGACCATGGCTACAACGCGCGGCAGAAGCTCATAACTTACAATCAGACGCGTAGAAGCATAACTGAAACCGTAAGCCATAAACCACTCTTGTAAAGCCACCCTAACGTTCCACGGCTGCCGCTTGCGTTGCCGAGTAGTCGAGGAACTCTGGCTGCGTCACGGGATTTTGACGAGCAGTATAATTGAGTCGGTTGAGAATTTTCGAAGGCACACGAAAATGTGTTATGACTTTAAAAAAAAAAATTTTTTTATTTCGATAACCCATAGCTAGAGCCATGAAAGTCAATCACGTGGGTCATAATGCTAAGGGTTAATCCAAAGACTGACAATTGGTTGGCTCGGGAAGACATATATAGATATACGTGAAACGCGCGTACCGTGCATTCTCGGCTTTCCCCTGAACCTATAAAATATTTCCTGTACAATATATTACGGGTAACCTTACGCGACGTGGATATCGCTGGGAATGTAATGAGGGACCATTAACAGCCGCGATACTTTGGTCACCGAGTTTACACACTACGTCGGCTTCGATTACGCGTATCGCGTGCTATCGGACGTTTTTCTAGCCTTAACGAGCCGCGTTACGCGCACCTCGCTTTACGTGCTGGATGTTCGACTTTTTCTTGCCACGTATCCCACATTCGTATGTCATACGAGAAACGCGTTGCTCGCGAGACAAGACTTTGATCCGAGGTCGTGAAAAATAATTTTTTCCTTTCGATATTCGATTTACGTGAAAGTCATGAAATTTATTGGATAATCATATACCTGGGATAATAGTAATTCCCGATCGGCGTACGACTGATTAGTAGCTCGATGTAAGAGCGTCCTACCTATACTACCGGGTGGTCTGCATTTTTTCATGAAAGACGAACACGCCCACTTATAACCGTGGACCTTAATCGTTTAATCGTACAGTGATTTATTCGTCAACAGCTTTTCGAGCTTTCACTCCGATGAGCTTGAATTGCTTCGTCGACGTGAGTCGGTAATAAAAAAAATTTAGTTATGCAAGGACACGAGGGCCAGTTGGAAATCTGGGACTGCGAGGATTTAAATTAACGAAGTAAATAAGGTCGACGATAACGTAATGGATTTCAACGATTGAAATTGGCAATAGCATCCAGGGACAGGAGGGGTACGTCTCTTCGTGCTATTAATTAAAAAGACTTCCGGGATTTTGTTATACAACGTATAACGCTGTAAACAGCAATTACTTGAGGCAGGAAGCGACGAGACGGATACGACGTGACAATTGAGGACGCCGTATTGAAGATCGCTGCGAATCAAAATTGTAGTCAAGTGATGCGTAGTCGCAGTTAGGTTAGATGCGTTTATCTCTTTTTTTTTACAATCGGCATCCCTTTATATTTGACGTATTACGACACGTCGGTAAACCGTGGGTACGATCCTGCATGACCACTCGACTCAGTCGGTAATAGTAGCGAAGGTTTCTGTTCTCTGGAGTGTATTATTGCACCTATACAAAATCACATCTTTACAGCCTCCTTAACTTGTCTCTCCCACCACGACTGCAGGCTGGCGGTAGCTGCAATTAAAGCGCCAAGGTGTAGGTCCATTGCGTGGGGGGGCCTTATACAAGAATCTGACTCTAGTTTGCATGAGTTCGATATGCAACGGGTGGCTAAGGTAGAAAGTACGTGTATCAGCTATTAGGGATTAAATTATTTTTTGTCGGTCGAAATTAATAAAAAAATATATATATATATATATTTAACACGTCTTTTAAGTCGATTATGATTCACGAAAAAATTACGTGTATACGTTACTAGGTTATGTGGTGAAAGACAAAAAAATTACATACTTATACGATGCGCAATGCCCTTCAACGCTCGTGTCACGTTAAAGAAGTTCACTTTACATATCATTTTACATCGACGTTCACTTTCAGTGGATTACGCGGATTTGTCTGCTTACATACGTATCATTTCCATTGGCTTGTCTTATTACGTGTATACTCCGTTGCGCGACGGGAATTTGTCGTTGGTTTGCTCAAGGATGTATTATGGAGTCGGGAGATAAATTTTGAGCTTCTTTTTTAATTCAGGACCTTTTGCTTATGTGTAAGTGATTACGTAATTTTTTCCTCTTACCAGAAATATCGAGGGATTCTTTTTGTGTGGACCACCCGACACAATGCGTCGAGCATAGACTCCGGCAGGTCTCCTTCTAAGGAACGCGAAGGTCGTGTTGCATGTGGCATGTGGCATGCTGCCGGTTCGTTTTTTTGCATTTGTTACCTTACGCTGGGAGACTCGAACTTTTATTAAATTATATGTTATTTCACTACATAAATGCTTCCATGTTGATATTTAGGGCAAACGTCAGTTTAGGTTTTTATATGATTTTCGGTCGTTACACTCTTTCTTCTTTTCACTGTACGCGACCTCATTTTTTTACTTGGTCTAACATGAGATTTAGGGAAATTCTAGACTGACTGTATTCAGTCAGAAATTACTGATACGCCTACTAAAAGTCGTTACCAAATATGAGTAGGGAGATTGCCAATGAGCCGATTTTCATGCTCAAAGTTTTATTTCGGCGACGACGCGCCACCTGAGCAGAGGGCCCTCGAACCAGTCTCATGTTTCTGATTGGTCTAGTATATATAGCTTACGAATACGAATACAGAGATGAGTAGGGAAATGCACAGTGCTACGGTTTTAGGCGATACCAAAAGCATGGCGCTGAATCTCAGCGGCGAGTCCGGAAGTAGAGTTATGTGATCATAGCCTCCGTCGATAATGCGGATCCCGTCGTAGCCGAGCTAACCGCGATCACGAACGTGTAGCTTGCCCGGCAGAGTCCTCCGCTACTTATCACTGGTTCTCAAAGCAACACTTAGAACGAGACAGCTCATCGGATATAGCCTAAATATTTTTTTTATTTGCAATCCTAAATTCGATCGCACAGTGTAAGCTCGGTAAGTTTAATATGACAAAAGCAAGCAGCTCATGCCTGCCTGCACTGAAGCGTATGATGCCACCAGCATACTTAATACATATTTTACCGATGTTGCGTAGCAGAACGATCGTTAAAACCTATCAGGAACTGTAAAACTCCTCGAGAACTATTTAAAAAGCCTAAAAAAATGTTTCAACAATAGGGTTTTTCAAAAGTTGTCGAGGAGTTCTATAGTTCCTGATAGGTTTTCACGATAGTTCTGCTACGTAACATCGGTAAAGTACCTATTAATGACACTAGTCGCACCATATGCTTCAGTGCAGGTATGCATAAGGAGCTGGTTTTCAGTGTTGTTTTTAGATTGTGTTTTAAACAGTTCCGGGATAGTTCTCTCTAGTACTCAATGTTGGGACCATAGTTCCGCCTGGAACTATTGTTAAATAATGCTTTTTTGAAAAACTCGAAAAAATGGGTGTCTAGACACTGTACCTCCTACGCACTTATATAGAATTTATAAAAAAACTGTGAAGGTACAGACGTGGCCCTATGGCGATTTAATCTGTGCCAGCCTCTTCTATGGACCATTCTGAGTTTCTGCATTAAGAAATCTTTAAAAATTTCAACGAAAAAGCCGTAGATCCAACCGTTAACGAGTTTAACTTCGCTTCGACCCTCCGAAGCGCCATTCCTGCGACCCAAGCTGGGTTAGCATCGCCATATCAGCTCCGTCCGAGCGCCCAGCACTCCGCAAGAAAGCTGAGCCGAAGCGTCGGGAAAACTTTCTAACAATACCAGACTAGTTAGTGGATTTTCAAGTATAGAGATATAAGTTTTCTGGCTGACGAGCGACTCTTTTTATTCCATCGAGGAAACTTCCGCGTCGCGACTAACCACTCACGCCATTGGACGGCGACGGAGTGCCATCCGGTACCTGCCAATTTTACCAATTTTACCAATTTTCACCATTTCATCACAGTTCACTCACTCGAGAAAAGGTCAAGATTCTCAAGTGGCGCAAGTTCAGCTCCGAGCGGAGGACGTGTGCGGTGACCGCGTACCGTCGATTCGAGAGGGTCAACGGGAGCAGAACATATAAAGATGATGACGTGTACTGCGGTGCCATGGAACTATAACCAACCCTGTGTTCTTCTCTCGTCGGTGCGCTATAAACGCGGAATTGGCAAAATCCAGAAAACTGGCGTGGACGAGGAAAAAGTATTTAGTGCACAGCGGAATCTGCGGTTGATCACTCGGAAACAAGAATAGCTGGAAATATAGTCAGATACTACCGCGCAGCATGGGAACACTTTCGGAATGCATCACCAAAATCTCGCAGAAATATAAGTCGGATCTATGCTATACTTCCGGTATCCGCTTAGTATAGCAAATTTATGGCTTTCAGCACGGCCGCTTACATAAAGGTTTATGGTGAGTAGAAAAAAAAGGAAAAAAGAAAAAGATCACTTACCCCAGGATCCTCGTCTTCCTTTCTCTCGTCCATTTGTATTGTTCATTGGTCCAGTACATCTTTCGACACTCGAGGTCCACTTTGGTGACGACTTGACGATTCCAGCCTTGGCCACTACTTTGCACTTCCTGTATTTTCGGTTGCGGACTAATTCTTCACTTGTTACGAATAGACCAATACGCGAATTTACGCGAACTTTAGATAATGCCTTCGCCACGCACTTATGTAAACGTATCGAATAAGGAGTATAGAAAGAGACGTTTCGCGACGCACTACGTCACACTTTTTTTTCGTAAATGAAGGTAAAGGATAAAGAATAAAGAAAGAGATGGCATGAAATGGGCTGAAGGCCGGAGGCGAAGAGCCTCAAAGAAATGATTTTGATGATACTGATAGGGAATGGTTGTTACAGACATGACACTTGACCGGGGACAAGCGCGATGGACCGGATTAAGCAGTCTGGGGTGTCAATTACAACTCGTACAGGGTTCGTCCACGATGCTCTGGAGTGACGATGCAGGCTGATCGGTGCACGGCAATTCTTCGCATTTCTGGATATCGTTGACGCACCCTGTAATGCTCCTAAAGAGTACGTTTCATTAGCACAGCAGGGCTCTAAGTCTTTTTCTACTACCTATAACTATACTACCTTTAACTTATAGCTATACTACCTATAACTTTTTTGAAAAACTCAAAAAATAGTGTCTAGTCTCTGTACCTGCTAGACAATTATATTGAATTTATAAAAAAAAAACTGTGAAGGTACAAACGATGGAACGCAGTAGAGATATATTAGAGACTATACTCTTTCGAAGGGGATTGATTGGAAAGAGTTACAAACGATACTTTTTTGAAAATCTCGAAAAAATAGAGCTTACACTGTACACTTGTATTTAAGATTACAAAAAGAAATATTTAGGCAATATCTGAGAAGCGACCTGTTTCTAAGGGTAGCTCTGGGAATCAGTTGTAAGTTGTGGAGAATCTCTGCCCGCCAGGCTACCCGTTCGTGATCACGTTCAGCTCGGCTACGACGGGATATGCATTATCAACGGAGGCAATGCTCACAAAATTTTATTCCCGGACTCGCCGCTACGATTTAGCGCCATGTTTTTGGTATCGCCTAAAACCGTAGCGTTGTGCATCTCCCTACTGATCTCTGACGAATATACCACGCGCGATATTCTCATGACTTCATGAGACACATGGCTGTGTTTCAGATTATGTATGACTTGATCGATACGTGAATAAAAATTATATTTGATGAAATCAAATTAATACTCACTGAAAGGAATTCTAGTTTTACGCAGTTGATGCTCAACGGGTTGTCTCTTGATTACGTATTGCTGCTGCAGCTGTGGGTACTACAGGTAGACGTAGTGCGCACTTTAAATGCAAGATGGCAGGACGGTGGTCCTGCATTACCTACAGCTGGAACAGGAACACGTAACCAAACAACTGGCCGAGCATTGAATTACGTGAAGCTAAAACTCGTTTCCAATAACTATTAATTTGATTTTATCAAATATAAAGATAAGTATTTTGAGGTAGTTTAGGTCGTACGTAAATTATGATACACCGTGATTAAAATATATGTATGTATATACAATACAAATATATTTAGCCGATATGCATTTTCTTGCTAAACACGTATATATACATATCGCCTCGAATAACTTATCGACACAATTATTATTGAATATACGTTTTTCTTTATTTGACACTAGGTATATTATAGTAGTAGTACCTCGTACAGTACACTCTTACGTTAACATACAACATACTGTAATAAATATTTTTTTTTCATGTTTCTATCAAGTCGTACATAATCTGAATCGCACGCGTTAAGTTTTATCAGTATCAGAATAGTATTTCGCGGATACTTGCGTTTGAGTTTCGCTCCAACGAATAGATATTTTTTTTTGATTTACACTAACGAAAGACAGAAAACCAAAGTCGTGACGTGTCCTGCCCCAATTATCGATTTACATTATTTTTGCATTTTATTAATACTACTTTTCTTCATCTTCCCTCGATATTCTCTCGTTACAAAAAGAATGTTAATATTTATCTCTAGCTTCGCTCCGGCGCGACCTTCACTTCGTACATCTTTGCCATAGACAAAATATAGATTGCATCTTTCTGACATTACAGATTATCTAGCCGATAGGCAGCACGCGTGGAAAGTGAGTACTGCACATGCATTCTTCAGCATAAAATGCCTTCCACTAATATTCTAATACCTAATGCATCCATCCAGTCAGCTTCGAACTCACATTGACACCTATTGATACTCGTAATAAATTCGATAGTATTTGAGCCTGATTGGATCGAAATTAATTTTCAACAGTCAAAGCATATGCCTTCTATCAAGAAGAAGGATCATGAGTGATCGTTCTCGAAGGGAGTTAAAAGTACGAGGAAAAATTGATTGTTTAGATTAGATAAATTGCAGTACGCTTCAACGATAGATATCGAATCGCCGAAATATTTAACCGCTATGAAAATCGAGGTAGTCGCGTGAGGTACGGCTTAAAAAATGTGTATATTCTCAAAATTTTAATTGCTAATTTAATTATAGCGATGACTGCATTCTAAATTAAATTTACATCCAGCCATCGCAGCAACTCACTTTGTAGGCAGTAAATCGAAATTAAAAGTTTACGCAAGACTCGAGTCGCACCAGTGTCAATAATTTCGGTATTGAAGAAAAAAAAGAGAAATGACGTCACGTTGGCCGTACATCCTGCCGTAGTTCGAAATTTCGAAAACTTAAGGCACAGCTCCGAATGGATTAGACTGACAAAACACATAGTTAATAAGTACAGAGTAAGTCGTACAACGACAGTAAAACTGCAATGCAGTGGCATATGACGTAAAAAAAAATTTGCAAAATTCATACGACGTCATTTGACAGAACCTCGCACGACTACGTTGAATCTTTCGCAATGTAATTCTCAAGTAAAATGGCTTGAGGATTTTTGACGGTGAAGTTTGCGAGAAACCATTTTACAAAATTTCACGATACAGTTCCTAATCTTGTCACACTTCGCAATACAATTAAACACCGTATATAACATTAATATATAATCTTGTATCATTTTCTCCTTTCGCGACACTGTATTATCCCACGATACGACATACGAGACTTTTAGTTATTTTTTTTTTTAATTAGCATTTAATTTGATTTTTCAGACATTCTCATGCGTTCACTGAAACCACGTTTAATTGTCACTTTATTTATTAAGACCAGCCATCGATTTCCACCAAGACTCGTCAATAAATCACTCGTCGCATTCATTACGAGAACTGTCATCGAAATTGTCAACTATTCGCAAAAATTCCGTGTCTATACCCACGATCAATATTCTGGCACAATGGGTCTAAATAAGGAACGTCCATTTTTCCTATATCGCTCGCGAATGTCTCTCCCGAAATCAGGAGAATTCGGAACGCATCAGAATCTTCTACGGAGTGGATGTAGGCTTACGAAAGGAAAGAGGGGAGGAACAATCGAAGGGATAGCACGAGGATAAGGTCAAGGGGAAGGGAGGGAATGCTTTATTGACAATTTATGAGGCCTCATTATCACTAAGCCCTAATCGCGTCTGCGGCCGATCTAAGATATTAACAAAATACACTGCAGCACTATCTTAGGTCACGAGGTAAAACGTAGAAGACCAATTGAATGCGTCCGGTACAAGATGACCGAGATCCAAATACACGTCCTTTAAAAAGTGTCTTTAGAGACAGCGTGGTCTGGATTGGCGAAGCTGAAGTGACTTCGTAAAAACATTCGGTTTAAAGGTGAATTTAAAAATTGCGACTTTCACCTGACTACAATAATATTGGAGACGCACGCTGACGACTTGGCCAATACCACAGGTAGGGGATAGCAATATAATTTTGGCACTTGTTTACTAGAACGAAGTAAACTCAGAATACGTATCTCGTCGCTCCTTAGGCCTGTAACTATTTTTAATAGTAAGACGACTCGATAGTCCCATTTTTTGTCCCTACTAAATAAGCTCAGCGTCATCGACTTCTCCCAGGTACTCTTAGTCATTTCCAATGATATCTTTCTCTCACATTTCTCTAGACGGTATAAAAGATAATGTACATTTAGGTACATAGTCTATTTGCATCGGCGCCCGTTAAACCTTTAAGATTCTAAGGAACCGCTAGAAAATACAATCTAGACACACGGAATCCTCGATTACGAAATCGCGACTGCGCATGCGTCAGTATTTTGGAACAACGCAAGTTCAACTCCCCATTTAAAGTGGTTTTACGCCACTGCTGCTTCATAATGGTTTATCACTATCAGAATCAAAGAAGCGATTGGTGTCTGTCATTTCATCCGTTTCGTTCGACTTAATCCTTTTTCTTTTCGAACTTCCCGTAAACACCAGAAGCGTGGTACGACTGTGTTTTCTGGTAACGTAAGAGATTTTAACAGGACCGTGAATCGGTTGCCTCTTTGATTTTGATAGAAAGTCGAAGAGAGAAGGATAGAGGTAGAGAAAAAGAAAAAGCGGAAGAGAGAAAAAGAGAGGGTGTTGGAGAAAGTTTGGAAACGAGAGAAATTTCGAGAGATTCAACAATTTCAGGCGTTTCACGCATGCAGACGTTCAGAGCTAGCCAAATAATCGTCCATAAATTCGAATAGACTGAAGAAGCAGGCAGGCCCTTAGAAAAATTGACTATCTATCTACAAAGATCGTACTTAGCGGCAGTGGACGTCGAATAGGCTGCTCCTTAGGAATCCCGTGATTTATACTATCTGTATATTGGAATGCGGATTTCATCTATAAAACACTCTGATGGCGCGACGCGCGACGCTTTTCACAACGCAGCGGCAAATTGTGCGACTTATTGAAATTTATTTTCATCAAACTTACGGCATCCTTCGACCATTCACAAAAACTTTGAATATACATCTACGCGTATCCACCGTATCCGTTGTAATTATTTTCCTCGGCGTATTCCAAAGCTCTCTCGAACACCTCTCGACGACCTATAAATCTCACTGAAGCTGCTGCCTCGAAGCAGCAACGAGAACGATAAACGTTCGGCGTCATATCTCAAAGAAAAAATGCCTCCTAGACTGGGACGCCAGGCAAATTTGTTGCCACGGCCAGGAGGAGGTCTCCGTCAGTGAGAGTCAGTCCCACTCCCAAAAATCTCAAGGTACCGATCCGTCCACATGACCCGACGTGGCCCGACGATTATCGGCGCCAGGGTACAACGTTTCCCGCGGCTTTTCATGCCTGCTTTCATTCGCCTTGGCCTCGAGACGTGGCCTTCTCGAAAGGTATCACACTTTCCACAGGAGCAAATGATTCGTTGAGTCTTCACGACCCGCTTGCAATTCTGCAGAGGCCTGTGGACCACGGAAATCCTCATAACCGTCACCACCAGAAATGACGAGAAGCTTTCCCCGATTTATATTATTCGGTTGGACCTTGTTCGTCTTTAGAGAATAACGATTTATCTTCGGACGAGGATCCGGCTTTGCCGTTGCGACCGTCTCCACGCACGTCAAGAACCGTACGTGTCCCGTGTGCCCATGAGGAATTCCTGGAGTTAAACAATTACAAATATATGGCACGATCCATTATACACTGCGATAAGATTGATTTTATAGTTCAGGAGATCCTCTGTAGGTCCGGAAGAATTTTTTTTAGGCGTGAGACTTACCTGTCACGATGGGTGGTTGGGACATTCTCTGCGTGGATGGTTTTATATGGGGAATCGGTACGGTTAAAAGAACACCGGCGCTTGTGCCAATCCATAACAATTCGTTACACGCTAAAAGAGCTGTCACTCTCAGGCACGCTGCTTTGTGCTGTCGTATTATGTCATCGCAACCTGCAACAAGTTTAATGCTTCCGTTAAAATAAATGTCATACGAAATTTCGAGAATCCAATTTACCAAGTGTCCATAGCAGATGAAACTGCTCGCTCAGACTTAACACTTACTGGCAAGCATCTTCGTGACGGCTGGTGCGATATTTATGTCCGTCAGGCATTCGTAGCTTCCAGTGTGGTAGAGCCTTAAAACTGCACTGTTGTGCAAAGAAATCCAGACACCCAGACACCCGGAACTGGCCATACAGGAAACCGGTCGGCTAGTGTCGCTACTGACTGTGAAGGTGTGCTCGATGTCAAGGGGATGAGTGTTTAAAACTTTTATAGTATTGTGGCAGCCGCACCACAATTTCCCAGACACTGGAAGCATCTTTGTCACTGGCGACGCCACCGTTCCTACAGAGATGGTTGTGGGATCGCCTGTGTTCCAACTACCAGCTATGAAAATAAATAATGTTGATTAATACAAAATTACTATATTTAACAAAAAATTATAAAAAGGTTACTCAAAAAGTGACGACTCACTATGATCTCGACAGTAGACTGTAATGTCACCATTGGCGAGGGACACGAAGACCTTGTTATCCAAATATCTGAAATAGAACGAAATATTATTTTTCTAATTATCGATGCATTTTGAAAAGTCTATTAGTACAGCCAAATTTCATGACAGTTCGTACATGATACAATGAACGCTGCTCCCGTGTTGAATCTTCACTTTGTTCTTCTTTATTCTAATATTATCGCTGCAATTGTAAACGTGGATGCAACCGTCCTCCGTGCCGAGCCACATCGTCGGCTGATTAACATCTTCCTCGATAACTGCACCGTCTATACTGGACACATCACCGCCCAACGAAGAACTACCTGCATCTGCGCATGGAATGTCATCCGAGTCCGAGTCGTCTGAACTCGAGCTGCTGTAAAATCGAAAATCATCATAATGAGTATACAATGAGAATATAGATTCACAAATTTATTTAGCATAGCAGTATTTACCTATCTAGCTGAATATTTCCACCACTTGCGTCAGCATCTTGAACGGAAATGCTGATACCACTTTTACTGTTTACAAAAGGATTATTATTCGGCGCGCACGAATTCGCTCTGAAATTTTAATAAATTATATAAATGGGTTTCATTATGACTCGCGTTAGTTGTACAGTGGAGGTAATTATAAAAGACGTTCGTACCCCAGTGCACTAGCTGGAATCCCAGCAACGCAAAGTATCCTCGCATTGCAGACTCCATTACATGACGTGACTTGTGGCGGTTCGGGACTCAAACTCAAAACGCAAACTTGCCCCACGTAGCCATCACTGTTGCAGACCCAGACGTCCCGTGGCCCCTGACCATTTGCTAAGGTCGGTGCAGCGCAAGTGAACTGAAGTCCTGCCCTCGTCTTTCGAATTGGCAGAGGCCCCACAAATTCTGGACAAGGTCTTCTGTCTGCTGATAAAGCTGTGACAGCATCATAAGATCAAAACAATCAATCTGCGTCTTGCACCAACAGATCATTCTTTCATCGATCACTTACCTAATTTCTGTTTGGCCTCGTTAAAGCTCTCTTCCCAACTTGCCCTTTTATCTGGCTTCGTGAACACGACTGATATGTTCTCAATTCCAGCTCTGAAAGTCATTTTAGAAAGTTATTAAAAAAAATCGGTCTACGCAATAAATAATGGATCAGATAAAAATAATTCAATTACTGTGTATTCAATGTGAGTTCCAAACAAGCTAGCTGAGAATGCGCCGCATTTCTTTCGGCCAATTGACGCTGAGCCTGGACCAACAATTCCTTTATAAGATCCTCCAATTGCTGCTTAGCTCCGTGCAAGGTGGCGGTCAGTTCCTGCAGTTGACTCAGAGTAGCACAATCCTCCCGAAGGTGATCAACTTCTCGCGCCATTCTTCTCAGATTTTCATCTTTGGCTAAACAAGATATCTGTTGTTTAGTCTCCGAGCATGACTAGCTCTGTGCTATTATACAAATATTGTCCAGTATCGATATACATTGAAATATTTTTCGGTAGGTCACTTTGAAAATACCTTTCATCACCTCCAGGTCATCCAAAGGAATTCTCATGAGCATCTTGTATTTGTTGGCCTCGAGTAAACCCAACAAACTGTTTGGACACGAACTCCTGCGAAGGGAAGCATCTAATTCAATTGACAAGATTCTAATAGTCGTTTGACTTAAACATTAGCACAATCAAGGATATTTATCATTGACCTTTGTGTTCAGAGACATCACAACTGAAACTTACGTAGATGGTTTCCTTATTGTACCGCTTCTTCGTTTGATACTCGTTATCACTAGAAGATCCGAAAATAAAAAGAGAGCCCTTTCCTTTCTTGTTCCCTGATTCGATGCTATCGTTACCAAGTCATGTCGGACAAATGCTCTTTAAAAAACAATACAAGTAATCAATGATAAAAGAAATTCAATTAACAATTTAGGCACAAGGTATTGTATATCCCACCTGTCATTCGTGACAATTCCTGCCAACCCTTCAACAAGAGCCTGAACCTCTCTCAAAGTTGTTTGCTGTTGTTCCCATTCCAATGATTCACGTTCCGTACAATTGATCTTGACAACCAACTCATGGACCTCTTTCTGAGCAGCAGTAAGAAGTTCATAGTCAGGATGAGAAGGGTCTGTGTGCTTCAAAAGCCTCTGAATGAGCAATTCGTATCGTGGAATTTTCTGCACAGGTTTAATTAGCAATTGGTCCAGTCCGAGCTTTCCTTTATGCTCTCTTTCCATAGCCTACAATAATCCAAAGTAATATCCTCGTTAAAATTCTCTATTAATAATATCGAAAAGTGACCTTTTACCTCTAGAAATCTCGCGAACGCAGGTTTCGCTTGACAAGTAGTCTTTATAGACTTTTTCGCCGATTTCCAATTGTCAAGAAAGAGAGTGTAGGTCTCGAGGACGACGGGCTTCGTAAACTGTAATAAAAGTTATAACCGCGTTACAAGACTCCTTAAAATGACGATTTAAGTAAGAAATCTAAAATATCAAATTGAGTTACCACATCGAGAAATACATCTCCAATCGTTTGTCGTAGTTCCCAGGTCTCCAGCCGTTTACGTAATTCCTCAAGGAAAATTTCATGGTGACTCAGTATGGCTGGTACCTGAAAGACGCCATAAAAGTTTCATTAAACTTTTTTAACAAAAAAAAAAAAAAAAAATCAATACTCATGAAAACAACAGCGTTATCGATTACAAAGAATAATATTAATTGACGAATCGAGAACGCAAGTAGATTCGCTATTCGGCCACCGTTCCTTTAGTCAGTCTTGGGAAATCAATACAGTCCCAGGTCTGACCAATGAAACCATGGACGGATACAGAGAGTATAGGGCTTTAATTCTCCTCCTTTAGTCCTTGACGTTACATAATATAATAATAACAATGTCACCAGTCTTCCCAACGAACAACCAGAGAACCATTGCGCGATACGATACCGTCCACTTAACCAAGATCCTTTTGCAGCATCAGCTTCATCATACATTCGCAAGTGATGCATATTACCGCAGAAGGTAAATTCATCGTAATTCTTACCTGATAAAATATTTCATCGACCGTCGCGGGATCCGCAAGTCCCGCATTCTCGGGACTCTTCAGAGGTTGTAGATATTTCTGAAACACGAATACACGGCTTGGTTGTATTTCGAAAATTCGTACAAGTTACATATGATTTGGCATCTTTCATACGTGTGTGCCAAATATTACAGTTGACACCCACAAAGAAGCGACCCGATATAATAATTAATGTACCAATGACAATATAAAGAAATATTTAATAAAATTTCAAAATATTAAATATCTCCATATCCAGTGACGATCATTCTGCAGCATAAGTCATCGTTCATACTAAATGATGCTAATAATCGTTAACAAGAGTCCACACGAAGAGACGCTTCTGTTTCCCGTGAAGTTCGACTCCTTCATTCTTCTTGCAATTAGTATACGGTGGGGCAGTAAACAAAAAAATAGAAATTAAGGCTACGCCAAAAATCTTGGAGGTATCTTTTTTTTTTTTTCATTCTTCAGTCTCACTAAGTGAATATCTTGTCTCGCCCCCTGTGACTCAATTTTCTCGTTACCTCGTGTCACATAAATAAATACATGAATTACAAATTGCATCGCGATGTGTTCTAAATACCACGTGGCCGATATACAAGAAATAAAATAATCTAAATATATAAAGAGTATCCAGTATATCGGTCAGATACAACGGTAACCAGGGACCTTCCTCCGTATCCTGTTTTTAGTTTTTCTCATTTTATTCGTTCGTTCTCTCTGCCGCGAATCTTGGCCAATCCCGAGAAATTGAAAGGCCTCCGGAGCCCGACTGGGAATGTTGTTTACTCCTAGAGCGAAATCGCACGTCTCCTCGTGCCACCCCGTTACCTAGATGTATTTCAATTAACAAGAACTTTATGCGATTCAGACTCAATTGCCTTGGATTCCCACCGTACGTAGTTTCCTACTTTATGCACATTAGGAAGTTCGCCTCTCCCGAGGGGATCCGTTCCACTGCGCTACTCCGTTGCACCGCAAATGCATTAACGTCCTGGTGCATCCGATTAAAGTAAAGTGCAACACGCGGAATACGAAGTCCCAGGACCGCGACTCGGACTCGAAGAGAGTCGTAAACGAGTTTGGCAAATTGCTAAATTAATCGCGGACAGCTACGCAAAGCTTTTTCATTGGTTGTTCAGAGAAGCTGCCATCCAAATTTAACACTTGTGCAACTGTCAGCCAATATCTCAGCTTTAATGACCTTCTCGCCGGCTAATTACGATATTAACATGGGATCCGTGCCATAAATCCTAAAGTGCGACGTGCGCGGGTTCGATAAATTTTCGTGATAAATCTTTTCCTACGTTATTTTAAATTGCGAAACAATCCGTCGCGCCAAGTATACATTTCCAGTTGGATACGCGAGCGAATGCCGCGGGGATGCTTATAATTGCCGACTTTTAATGGACCCGGATGAACGGCAGGAGCGTTAATCGAGCAGGCGCCCAGCTTCGATCCCGTCACATCGAGGTTCCGTAGTAAAAGGGAGCCGGTACGATATTTTCCATGGCTTGTAAGTCACGCCACGAGAAAGTCCACCGAGGAGGATTTTGCATAGTAATGTCTAAAGGCGCAGAAGAAAAAAGTTCTAAGAGAATGCGAGGACTCTAATCTGTTTTGTTCGCAAAGTCGCAGGGACGCTCGCGGAGCAGTGGGAGCAGTGGGAGAAGATAATCCCAGTAACAAATCTAACGAGTAACGTACACGGAATGCGACCTAGCAAGGCGAGCCGAAACATCGCGACGGAAATAAATAAATTTTCATCGCGAGACCGGGAGGAAAAAGAGACGTGAAAAAAAAATATATAAGAGGAACTCCAAGGCGGCCAGACATCACGAAAGGCGGAGACGCGTGGGTTGAGATATGTCGACTATTATTTTTAACCCGAATACCCTCAGCAATAAATAGTCAATAAATACCGTACGTCGTTTCTCGTGGGAATTAATGTGGGAAATTAGGAAGATGCCTCGCGCGTCCCCGTCCGGTACTTTCACCCTGAAGGATCGTTTCTGCTTTTGAAGTTTTTCTTTAAAAAATTCGGATCGCTCGGTTTGGTAAAATCGAAAATATTGGGAGCACGTTGGACGATCGTCGATACATAGGAGCCAGCATCGTTAGGGAGGCACGTGCTATTTACAAAATATGACAATCAATCACGGCTCCGACTATCAATTTGATATTAGCCGATAAATCATTAGAGAAATTCTTTAAGGCTCTCGATACCTTGAATATTCTACGCAGTGACGTTTCGCATAAAGGCCGATTCGCAAGGTGAATAAAAAACGTCGAGAGATCCGTTCGAGCTTCCAATGACTATAGGAAGACATTGATTTCGGCCTGTTATCAAGCCTTCCTTCTTGCTACCCGTAAATGTTTATCCCCGTCCGAATCCCACTGGCTGCACCGCTTAAAGCTCGACGAAGACTGCAAGCTGCACCGTTCAATAGGATCATTATTGCCTAACTGTGCTATATGTTTATCTGTCGAATTTTCACACGTCCGATTGACTACTCTCGAGCAGGCGCCAAGGCTTATTTACATGGCGCTACTGTCTGGCCAGTCGGGCGTTCTAGTATCTAGGTATTTAGCTCGTTAAAGACAACCGTGCTGAATTCGCGTTCAGCGTATTTCCAGCGAATGAGATGAGTTCGATAAATAAACCGAAATCGTCCACCGTGTAATTTCCGTAGCCGCTAAATGGACGTTCGCAAAATTGCATTAGCCCCACCGGCGAATGAGATTGACGATACGCACGTATTATATTTTCCACGCTGGAATTTCGCTTTCCGTAAACTCTCGATATTTTTTGCCGACGATAATAACGGAACTGCCGTGAATACATGCGTGACGCCTTCGGGAGGCAATGGAATTAGTTTTTATTGCCGTTTTAAATGTTCCCAAAGAATTCCCTGGTAATCGTGTGCATCGTCTGAGTGTCACGAATTATATTCACGAACGGCGTTCCCAAAGACGCTGAGACGGGATCGGGATTGTCTAGAAGTTAATTCCACTTGGTGGCTTGTTTATAGGGAGCTGATAGAACCGCAACCCTCTTTTATCTGACATGAGAATGTTTGCTTCTACTTGCGCAGCATCGGTAGACTCAAGCCGGCTGATCGATCGTTACCGTTGTCCCAATAAACACAGGTGTATCCTTACACTCGCCAATTGGATAACTCACATTGACTAGTATCTGCAAAGCCTCCACGTATGAACGTTCCGTATCGTAGAGTTCAACGACGACATGTGTTCTCGTGTCCTGTAATCAGAAAGAAGCAAAACACGGCATAAGAGACTTCGTTAGGCAGGAAAAAAAAGGAAATACGATTAATCAAAAAATTTGTATCCAGTCATATGAAATTATTTGAACATGAGAAATGATTCACCCTTGAAGTACGATCTGACAGGGAGGAGATATGGACAAATATAGGTAAAACATGGATTTTAATACACGTGTGCACATCCGAGTGCTAACAGCTGACAAATGCTCGTCATCCATTACCCACAATTATTTCGAGAGAAGTATATCAATTTTGCGAACAAGAAAATAAGTGGTCCAGCGGGATATCCGTACGGTATGCAGTGCCATATAAATAGCTGGTAGATTCTCCACGTAGTGGAAATGAAGGAACGTGCTAACCTGGGCCACGCGTTGTCCCGGCATGTATTCGAGTGTAGCTATTAATATTGATCAAAATCTTCGCCAAGAAGTAACGTTCGATATCTCCATTAAGATTTCGTATACCGCAGGAATACGACAAATATTTCACTCCGAGGCGAAGATTTTTGCAATTTTTCAATAATCCACCAATTTTATTCAATTCTTGAGAAATCTTAGAAATTTCTGCTCGAGTGCATCGTGACCTCGTGACACGCATTGCACGAGTGCATATAACCGGACATGTGTAAATATCCAGATGTAGATTCACATGTGGCCACTCGGTCCGACTGCGTCACACATAGAGATCTGACACACATAAGAGTACTAATCAAATTTGACAGCTGTCATCCCGTCGTTTGGTTAACGACCGTTTGGCAACATCGAACAAGCCAAGGACGATTGATTTTTGCCGAAAAATCGGGAAAAACACGTTTTACTCGTAGCTGGAAAGGAGAGAGAAGGCCTGCCTGTTTTCGTCGAATTGGCCAGGCTGATCGATCGCGAAAACACGAGGCCGATACGGTGATGACGTCGAATTAAAGCAACTCGATAAATTTAAACAGCAGGAAGCGCAGCGATGCTATACCACATTTTTCGCAGATAATGCGTGCTAAATAGGCATAGCTGGTAACATATAGATATAGGTAATGAGAAATTTTTAATTTTTCACCTAATAATTATCAGTGATAACTACGTACCACTTGTCTTGTCACGTGCTCGTTATCCTCACTGTCCTCGGAAGGCTGGCTGATGAGTCTTTGGCCAACACTCATTGTCAACTGTTGCTTCTTCGGGCAACGACTCTCATATCATTCTTGATAGTGCATCGAAATGCCTGGCCGATAAACGCGCGATTTTTCGAATTTACGAAAAATAATGAATTTTACGCAAGCGAGGGATACGGATCGCCGGGAGGAGCCTTCGCGCCTCTACCAGCGCGTACAGAGTCTTTTTCTTTAACCGGGCAGGTTTAGCCTAATTTATTTTTAAAGTCTGACAGACGCCGATTTCACCTTAGCCTACATAGAGGCGGAACTTTAAACGTGACTTTGGGAACTATCGTCAGAGCAACGAGACGATTAAGAAAATATAATTTTTGGGTAATCAGCTTTTCACGTTTTTCAATATTTTTTTACAACCTCTATCTGCGCACAATATTTTTCTTCCGTTGATATATCGGGTACCACGTGATCGATGGATCACTTCGAGCACATAAATGGACAGTACGTAACGCACATTCGATCACAGAATTTATCCACTCTGCTAACCACTTGTACACACAGCTTTTGAAAAAAAAAAAATACCAAGAATATTAAAACCTAAGATGTTTGCGAAAGTGAAAATATTCCGAAAGTTTCGAACGATCGGGACCTTTTCGAATTCGAAAATCTGGAATCGAACTGCTCAAGATTTCTCCCGATCGTGTTTTGACACTTCACGAAAACTCACGGGATACGGGAACGACCGAGTGGAATCACTTGAAAGTCAGAGAGACGTGCTTAACGCGACTGAAGTCGTCTCGTTAAGTCTCGAAAGTCCGAAAGCTCTCTAAGGCACCTTAACGTGCTCCGATGGCTTCCACAGGCAGCCCCTTCCGGAAGTTTGCCCGTAATTTCTCGACGATGTAGTTTCGGCCGGGATGAACGATTTCGTAAGATAAAACCTAGCGAGTCCCGAGTATGCCGGTATGCGGAATTTCGTTATGCAAATAAATAGTGAAGCGATTAGACGATCGGACTGGTGTAGACGCTAAGACGACACGTAGCACCGCACGTTTCACTCGGATCTCATTATTTCTCATAATACGTCACAACCTCTCTCGAATGGCCACCACAACTTTTGCACTACCTCGTTATCATATATTTTTTATTCTATCTCCCTCCCCCCCCCCCCCCCCCC
>NW_014332873.1:171137-239784 GCF_000341935.2 Cephus cinctus
TTTTTTTTCTTCCCCCCCCCCCCCCCCCCCACTCACTTTTCTCCCATGGAGATCCGAAAGATCTCGAAATCCCGAACGATCGTATTCTCTCGATCGTTACTGCTAAATCACTTTAACGAATTTCCAAGCGTCACGACGACCCGGTGCCTGGGATGTTTGCACGCTTGTCAGCGAGCACTTAGCGGATCGAGCTTTCAGCCTGAACAGCTTCGATGAAACATCTTAAGCCAGAAAAGCTTCGGCGCTTCGATCAGTCGGCATTCGAAGTTTCCTCGCCGCTCGAAGATTGATATGTTCTGACGTTCCCTCCTAATGCCTAACCGAACCTTCCACGTCTCATTTTTGGCCTTCTCCTCTACAGCGCCTTCAATGTTTCCTAGGCCACTGGCAGCCCGAACGCTCCTGTAACGTTATTTTCGGATGGCTGACTAAGAACACGGCGCAACCTGTGCTTGCAAGCCCTCACGGAGCTTTTCCTCATTCCTTAGAAATTCTCCTATGTGTACTCCGTACCTATAATACGACTACCCTACTGCCTTGCGGCTTTATCGATATTCGGGCCAAGGCGTCCTTTCCTCTGGAATTCTCAAAACAAATTTTTTATACGCCATCCCGGCTCGCACGCGGGAATTGTTGGAACGAGAAGCACCATCTTGAAGACAGCTTTCACCGTACGTTTTCATGCAAATATTTACAATAGTGTCTTTTACAGTCGATTATGGATCCCTCCTTGAGAGATTTTGTATTATTTTTCTCTCTTATTATACCTACGGTTATGTTCGTTTTCGTTAGTCCCTTCGAATTCACTTTTAATTCCCGACGGTCACTGCTGACCTGATTGGTCTTATCAGTTAATCGCATGGTACAGGTATATAGGATTTAATATGTAATTATTTCCCTGTTATGAGATTCTTATGACATAATTAATTCTCAACGGAAAAAAAATATATAATATCTACTCGCCCGTTAGACTATTCCTTGAAACGTGTAATATATTATTTTATATATGAAAAAATTTTATTAATTTTTTTTATCTATTCTTAAATACTTTTTGGGTAACTCCTTCAGTACTTTCAGACTTTGTGCACGCGTGTACACTTTCCTCGGTGTCGCGTCACTCTCCACTGTCAAGTGAATTTTCGCACTCGTTATTAAATTTGCAAAAATGAATTTTATCACAATTATTTTCCAATTTCGAAAAGGCCTCGTTCGTTCCGTATATGCATTGGCTTACCGAGAACGCTTAAATATATGTAAAATGAAGTTGGAATGAATTTCAAAAATATTTTTAACAAGCACGAGCACCAATTTGGCGACGTGAGTGAAGGCAGGATGGATTAGCGGGTGGAAGGGCGTGAATAAAAATGGCTAAAACATTGAAAATCACTATAACCAAGTCCGCGAGAGTTAAGGGCTGGTTGGTTTCGGAAGCAGCGGGCGTAGCAGCTGAACTAGCGTCCTGACGCACAAACCCGCCAAGGGTGATCGATGCTCAAGAGCAAGGGAGACGCGAGAGGCAGCGTCGGGACGCCGGCGCGCAGTTTAATACTATGATTACACACGGGGATGGCGAAATCCAAAATCTCGTCTAAGCGCGGCCGCTGCCGGCGATAAACTACAATCAAGGTGATAGGAGACACCATAATTCCAGGGAATTCATGGCTGAGTGCGTTGCTGCACAAGCTTGCGCATTTGCCGGCTGATTCTTATGGCCTAAGGGAAACGTATAGGCGATCAGAGAGGAAGACTGAAAATGGCGGGTGGGGGCTCGAGACTATTCGGATACATTTCATGGCCAAACTGTAGATTCAGAATTTTTTTTTTTTTCGTTGTGATAAAAATTGCAAAAAGTTAGGGAAAAAAATTAGGAAAAAAAATCCAGACTTTTTATAATGATTTTGCGGTTCGGTACATCATGCAGGTCCTAGAGACTCTACAGGGTGAGCACGAGGCAGAAGGGTCGCTCGACTCCACTCTCGTCGTCTGCTGGCTACAAATCGATACGGGGCTCGCTCGAGAGGGGCTGCTCCTTGCCAATTTTAGGGCCAGATCAGGGCAAATTCTTCCTTCGAGAAGTTCCCACGACGAATTCCATAGCTGGCCGGAGCAGCCTGTTCGTATTTGTCTGAGCTAGGAAAATTATGAAAACTAAAAAATATTCCTCGAATATCATCGAGATCGTGCTTGCCTTCAGATTTCCTCGAAACGAGCCAAGAAATTTGGTTAAAACAACTGATTATTAAATGAGAGTTCGATTCATTGAAATCGGACGGAAAGTAATTTTCGGAAATTCAGACACGGAGAGGATACGATTGTATAGTACATCGCCTGGTGACTGAGTAGAGGTTAAGATCCTTGAAGATTCGCCAATGGCAATTTACGCGTGGGAAGCGTGACACATCGCACCCAGAAAAGTGCTGTTTCCGACTGATGGACGTGATTGATGAATCCTAGAATAATTTCAAGTGTAACACCGATACGTTTTCGAAATAAGGATTCGCCAAAGTGATTCACCGTCATTTGCGAATTCCGTCTGGGAGTCTCTTTTTTTCCCAGACTGTTCTGGTTTTTTATTTCAGGATACGTTTCTAGACTGATTTAAATCCTGAAAATAGTTCAAAAAATACCGAAGACCAGGTAGATCGAGAAAACTGGTCATGGCGAGATTCTCTTTGTATTTCCAAATAATCATGGAATCCGTCTACACCCATGCACCAGAAACGCTCCCTCCGAATTCTTTGGAATATCCCAACGGGTCCAGGTCGTCCTAGAGCACCTCATGGTAGTAACTCGTAACTAGCTTCTATTTTTGTATATGATAAACACTAAGCGAACTTCTGAATGGAGCTGGCCCGTGACTAATCGAATAACATTTCTGCGAAGCAGCTACTCGCGCTTTCGGATTTAACGAGGAAATCGAAAAATTAGAAAATCATCGATTTTCGAATAAGACACAGGAACGCTGACACCGACGACGTCTTCGACGATTACGGCGACGCGACGGCTGTGACGTCGCACGACGAACCGGGACGAACGACGTAGAATTTAATTTATTAAAGTGGACTCCGGCCCTGTTTTTTCCTATTTGTCGCCACATTCACCGACAGGAGCTTTGACGTCATCCGCAGGAAGATTCACTGTTTGTCAACGAGCCATGATTTTTTTCTGCACTTTTATTACGTAAAATACAGACGGCGTCTATGACACCTTAGGATATTTTTGCCAAGTGCCAGCTGTCCCTTCTTTGCGCTTTGTCTTCTCGATATCAGCTGAGACCCCTTTGAAGATGCTCGAGAAGTAAATGAAAAACATTATACCAAAGAATGGAGATGCTTTCGTTGTAAATTCGAAATCCATGGGTATTGCATATAACGGCGTGAACGAGTGCCCCGGACATTGTTCGGTTCAGCTAATAATTCATCCTTATCGACGAAACCACGATCCACCCAACTTTACCATCTATTCGATAAGCAAACATTGGAGGTGTCTAATGAGCTCTTGATAAAAATATACCAGCCCTTAAAGTCGGACGAGAGAAAAAAATTTTATAAATTTTTTGCACGCAAAAATAACTTTTTACCGAACAAACATTTAATTCATTCCGATCACTACGGCACTAACATTTCTATGAAGTTGATCGGTACAATTAATTACTCTTGTACCAGTACTAGCATACAGGCAGAACAGCGTGTAGAGTGAAGTTATTTTTTCTCCCCTCGCGAGATCTCTATACAAAAGCCTGATTATTTCCTAGATACCATATATCAAGGAATCCACTTAAATCCAGTTGACCATCATTGATCGGCATTTTGCCACGATACGATAAGCCACGCTGGACGGAGAGCTCCATTATGAATTATGATACACGCTAAAGACATACAGCTATCAGTGCGATACACGCCACGATATTAAATTGATCGTCGACGTTACAGACTGTTTCCCGATTTCCCGGAGAAACGACTTGACGCCGGGACGAAGGAAGCTTAACGTATATCAAGTAACGTGAGAGGTTAAGCTAGATCGGAGAGTTCTCCGAAAAAAAGTCTTTTTCTGTTTATCCCAACTTCCGCAGCTCATGGATCAACCTATCTGCGTGTATAATCGAAGTGGTGCATATCCCATTAAACACTGTGGAATTTAATAAATAAGATACCGAATGCCAGCGCCAATAAGTCTTGGTGTCGACCTGTAGTCAATAGTCGGAAAAAGAAATCAAGATCAAAGATCCACGCGTCGTCTTTCAAAGTTAACAAAATAATTGAAGTTCCGACGAACGCGCATATCCCTTCGGGAGGAGCCATTTCTTTGATCGATCTCGCAAGAGACTTTAGTCTTCATAGAAATCGAAGGAACGTCTCTGTTCGCGATTAAGAGAATATACAAAAATCTTTGACGTCTACGAAGATCGCTGTTGCCCGTGAACGCGTGACTCTCGGCCATAATCCATTAGTAGTCCTGTGCTGCTTCACGATGCGAAATTCACTCGAAGACAGGTCCATGCATTTTAACAATGGACAATGACAGTTCGCAGGGTACAATCCGAAAGTTCATTCATCGAATGTATTTCCTCCCAGCAGCTCGAAGAAGCAGAATGCGCGTACGTGTAGCGGCTGATCTAAATTTAAGAAAAGTTGTGTAGGAGGAGGTCGTGACGTGGCCACCTGGTGGGCGACGCCGGAAGCTCACACCTGCGTCAATCTGGACTACGCGTGCTTGGTCCATTTCTGGACGGCTGATCGGCGATGAGTAGCGTTTCGTCAGTTTGTTGTCTTCCGAGAGATATGCCGAAGACAGACATACGAGAGTCGATTAACGAGTTTAGCAAAAATCGACCGGCCGACAAAAGGCATTCGCGATATCGTGTCGGGAGAAGTATTTACAAATCGGTATAATAAATTAAATCGGCCAACCAGAGTGTCCGGCTCCCGTGCAATAATACGCCAGGGAGAATCAAGCATAAACAGCTGAAAACATTCTTCGTTACGAATCCAGCCGTGTCTCGAATATGCCAAAACAACTTCGACCGGCGCTTAGCGTCCAGACGCCGAGCAATGCAGATGGCGGGTATAGGGCGTCGCACTGTTTCTTTTCGTACGCGTGGCACGCGTTCGGGGTCCTCCGCAACGTGTCCCGAACACCTCCTGCTAACGGAGACACACAGCCTCTCTGCTGTCTTTCCATCTTGAATTATTCTATGGAAACATATCTTGGCGATTCTGATATACCATTTATTTGAACACCCCTGAGAAACACCCGTATAGTCTGAGAAAACATTCGATCGGTTTACAATGTTAATATTATCCGATACTTGTATAGGTATTAGGTATACATATACCGTTCGGTTACCTTTTAAAGCAATTATATTCGTATTTCAATCGCTTGACTTTATTGTATCCACGAGCCCCTATGTTAAAAGGTACCTCCGATTTGGTAGTTTAAAAAATACTCAAGGCTGGGTATCCTTCTGTTTGGCAACTGTCAACTGTCTAAATGTAGGCCGAAAGCTGCAACGCGTTTAATTCACGATACCTCGCCACATGGCAGGACCCGTTTTCAAGTCGGCGATATACGCGCCGTTTGTTATTGTTCGCAAGTGGCGGTCGCCGACAGCTTTTACACGTTGCAATGAATTAATTCGAAAGAATATTACTGCAGCTACCTAGCACCAGGGCTTTCTGCCGCAGACAACGATCCTCTCGGGATGAGGTTCACCTCGATGGTTGAAGTGCACCCTCGGTGCTAGGCCACGATGCGCCGGATAATCTATGAATAACCCAAGTGCAGTAGCAGCAATAGCGGCGACGCCGGCAGAAGAACCGATGCAGCAGCGACCCAGTGTGCTCTACCGAGAGATATTTAAATATTTAATTTACCGGACGTATACAGTACTTGGGGCCGCCAATGCCGAAGGTAATGGAAAAAAATTTCGCAAGCGCCAAGGAATGCCCGCGAAATTGCAATCTCGGAAACGACAGCGCATGCGGGACTCTCGAAATACACGAGGATCGCCGTGTGTTTTCGTCCCGTGACTTTTTGGTAAATTCGTAAATCGGTAAAATACGTAAATTCAACGCGGTCGCATCCGGAAGTCGTAAAGTCGGCCAAGAGTCGTTCCAGTCGCGGCGCGAAATTCGCCGATGAAAATTCGCCTGCTTACGCCCGACTCCGAATGAAATTAATGTTCTCGGATATCCAAGCGTAGTATGAATGTATGTTTAGAATCGACGTCACGGGTGAACGAAAGACGACGACGAGAACGTATACGTAAAGCGTAGAACGCAGACGCGTTCATTCAGTGAACTTGATGGGCGAAACCAGGAAACCATCCAACGAGATGGGGCATCGTACGAAAATTCAAAAACGTATTTATACTCTGATTCAACTCGATGATAAATCTGCTCCGAGTTAACGAGAACGAAAATATATTAAAGCTTGAAAATTCAATTCTGCCGAAGACGTCCAGCTGAGAAAAATCGGGTCAACGAGGGACGTATCCCTTCGTGGAAAATTCAGACTTTCTCAATTAGGCGAATGATCGATAAGCGTTTCTACGGGACGCGAAATGTCCGATCGCACGTAAATCAATGAAAGATCAACTCGTTGGATCGATAGCAACAGGTTGCGCGTTTCATTGTAGTAAAACGATCGTGTTTGTTGTTCGTCGGGTAAGCGTGGCGTTTGCTGGTGGCGGAGCAGGGATAAGAGTTGGATATTACGCAAGATCGCAAAGTTGCGTCAAAAGAGCAAGGAGTGCTCCGGGTGTCTGTGTCGGAGGCTAGACCCCACGCTCCCAGGTACACCTAAGGCCAGGAATATCCACTTGGTCGCCCCCGCTTATCTTAGAACCAAGGGACACTGCCTACTAACCCCGGCACACTAGCCAAGCTTCGGAGTCATCTGAGAAATATGGCCGAATATTATTAGATTATCTTTGGACGGTCTCGTGCGCAGAATTACGCGCGAATCTTTAACGTACCGAATGATTTTATTGTCCAATCGAACTCTAAGGAATGTTCTGCCAGTCCGATGACGGAAATAAAGATTCAGGTCGCGCGCATCATTCGTACTCGTTGCAAGTATGTCAGGGTCAAGTTGGGGTTAATCCTTCAGGATTATAAATTTTATAATTCTATAATAGGATGCGAAATACGGTACGAGGATAAAAATGTGAACCGGACGTCGAGCATTGTCCCAGTAATCTCCAGGCAAGATCCTACGATGCGTCCGATCGTTTCGTGCAAATTTCTCAGCACCCGATATTCTTACGCGTGGACGTTTAATATTTACGTAATGCAAGGAAGACAGAGTGCCTCGTGAACTCTGTTCAGAGTGCTTTCAAGAGATTTCCTAGACTTTGCCAAAATACCTGCGTTGACTTTGAATGATAATTCCCCAGCCCCTCCATTCAAGGGAAGTATAAAAATTAAATGAAAAATTTTTTGAAATTGGCTCACATTTCGATGCGCAGGTGCCCGAGCTACGCGCTCGGAAGATCCTCTGAGAAGTTCAGCCAAAAGCTCTGGACTAGGTCCCAGTAATCCTTCCAACTTGCTGGGGCTCGAGGTCGTTCTGTGATGACAAGGCGTCGGAGGTTCCGAACTACTGTTCGTCCCAGCACTGTACGACAGGTTGGCAGAGACTTTCCGACGTGGGCGCAAACCTTCCTCGAGAGCAATATCGGCGGTGCGCGGTTTCGCCATTTCTGCTTCCAACATTTGTCCATAGGGACCTCGAAGTGGCCTCTTGCTGTACCTACGGATGATCGAAGGGAAATTCGAATGGAGATTAGACAACTCTTTCGGAACTTATTATCTTCCCCCGCGTCGATTCCAACTGAAGAAGATACGTGCCTCCTCGGCGTGTGTCCTTCGCAGTCCGACAAGTCGCTTGGTGTGGCTGGTGGGTCGTCTCTTTCCTCGCTGCTTTGAGCGGCCAGTCTGTTTCTGTCGCCGTCTGACGGTTCCGGCCACTGAGTGATGTAGACGCCTTTTCTCCTTTTGCTCGTGTCGCCACGATACCTTCGTGTTTTCCCTGGCGACGAGGCCTCCGAAGGTGTTTCACTAGGAGCCTCGCTGCCTTCGCTCGCTTGACTCAATCTCGGCTCTTCCGGTGGCGGCGTGATGATCACCTCGTGCGGTTCTATTCTACATTCTGAAATACAGAAATCGAAATTTCGTCTTAGCCAAGGAATAAACGGACGTTCCTTAGGATTGTCTTATTTTTTTAAGGGTCATACACACAAACTTCAACCCGGGATATATTATCGGGAACGCGTCTGATTCAACTGGATAAAGTCAATACCGTGATGTCATCAATGAAGATGGTTATGGCTCGATGACGCGATTGGACGCTCAAATCCTACTTTTAACCCCGACACCCACAGCGCCAAAAATAGTACCGCACGAAATAACTTACAACTTCATATACCTTTATACCCATCCCTTGTCGATGCACCGAAAATAGTCCTCCTCGTAGGTATGCACGCAGAGACGCACAATGGCGCACGCATTTCGAGAATCTCAGACCTCTCTAGGGAGCATGAACTCACCCCTTTGAACCGTTTCCTCGACCGCGGGTTCCGGTACATCTCCAGCATCCGGAAGTCTCTCCGAAATGGGTATGTCTGGTTGGGCCAGGTCTCTTGGCTCATGGCTCTCCGGTACCGGTGGTTCAGGACTGGTTAGGGCGCTTGAGGTCGCCAGGCTGTCGGAACCATCGCTTCTCGGACGCACTTCCTCGGGTCCCGTTTGCGGAAGAGCACCTAGACCTTCGGCAGAGCCTACGGCACTGTCTATACTGGGAGTGGAGGCTCTTGGACTCTGTCGATTTGGACTGTTATGCGGCGTCGAGACGCCTGGACTGACGTCGCCACGACGTCGCGGCAAGGTACTCGCACGAACATCCTTAGACTCGGTACGATTCGAGTTCGCATTCGGTTGGATCTTCTGCCTGTTACCTGAACGAGAAAACGTTAGCATGATACGAACAGGTATTATTCTTGGATTGACATAATGCTCTGTGATTGTCTCATTGTAAATAGCAGCGAGCGAAAGACGTAACTCTTTTTAATAATAACCCGGGGACATTTTTTTTCTTGGCCGCGGCTAGAAACGTCAGAGGAAGTCCTAATTACCTCGAGCGCCGAACGCAAGTTTGGCAGCGTTTTCGAGATCAGGACGTAGACTCGTCGGACCATTCCAATAATAACAAACAAACAGCGCCAGTCGAATACATTTTCTTGGCTGCAGAAACGTGACGATATGTGAAAAGGGCCGATGCCCGAATCTATCTCGAAACCTATAAATCCAAAATGTTGAGCACCACTCAGCGCTTTCGAGGAAAAAAAAAAAAGCTATCGAAACATCCCGATGAGAGCTTACTAGAAAAAATTAAATCAAGCCCATTCCCATTGCAGCTGCAGTTTGTTTGCACTGGCAACCTATAAAGTAGCACGTGCAAGCAAACAGTAGCACGTATCTCAGGGACTCCGGTCCAGAGTATTACGAGAAGAGCGAGACGGTCTCTCACCTTGATGAAAATCAACCTGGCTGAAGGAGGCGCTTCTAAAGGGAGCGCCGCTTCTGTGAAACGACAGAAGAGGTCCTCGAGGCTCTAATCTCGTGATTGCATCCCTTGCTTCGGCGTCGGTGCCGCCAGGTGAGCCGCGGGTCCCGAGACCGACAATATTCTCGGCGGGTTCGCATAAATCGTCGAGACTCTTGGCACTGTCCACCACCGAATCACTGTATTGTCTCAAGTGCTTAGCTTCACTGTTCGACTCACTGAGACTCTTGATGTCACTGATGTCACCACTGTTTCTCTCATTGGCCTTGGCCAGCTTCGCACTCTTCCTCGACGTAGAGTTCAAGCTACCGATTTTACTCTCGTTTTCGACTGTCGGCTCATTCAGACACTCTTCACTGACACTATCACTTCTGAAAAACGTCTTCGACTGGCATCCTGGAGTACTGTTACTGACACTCCCATCACTGTAGGTGTTGCTGCGGTAGGACGGTCGACCATCGCAGCGGCCGCAGCCTTGCACCGGGCCGGTCTGTGGTGTCTGAAAGAGAAACACGAGGGTGTTAATAATTTTTTTTATTATTCTTTTTTTTCTAATTCAGAAAAGAGAACATTTGACTGACCTGAGGATGATTGGCTGGTGCCGTCTGATGTGAACCCGGGGGTGGCGAAGACGCATGGATTCGGGATGGTCTTCTCGGGGGCGGAACTGGAGCCGGTCCTTTGAGCTTTTCCGTGAGTTCGCGCAGGCGCTCTGCCTTGTCACTCCGGGGGCCGGAAGAGGACTTTTTACCGCTTCCTCCTCCGCCCCCGCTCCAGCGAAACCTGTGCAATCGGTCCACTGCTGTCACTGCTGGTTCCTGTTCGTGTGGATGATTTGCATTTAGTGAATTTTTTATTGACAGAAGTACCAACGTAATCGGAATATCAAAAGTCAAAAATTTCGGATTCCTTAAAAAAATCGAGATATCATAGAATTACGTCAAAAGTAAACTTCTGAGATACGTGCATAAACATCTTGGATGGACGTGCGATAAATTCTCAGAGTTATCCCCAGCCCAGTAGATTAAACGAAAATCCGAGCAAAAACGTGCGTGACGTAGTTAAGAAAGCGGAACTGAGAAAGTCTCTGACGTGATCAAAGTTTGAATGCCTCCCCAGGTAAGTCTTAGGGAAAATGGTGTTTCATTAGAGTGTAAGTATCCGAGCACTGGGGTGTGCCAATCTTAACGCGAGGACACACCTGACGTGCCAGATCTTACGTCTAGTGCATTTCCTTTTTCTCATGCAATTAAAATCATCGCTATCCGAACCACCTGACATCAGAAATAGGAGTCTCCCGTGAGTCCATCGGTATAAAAATAATTAATCCTCCGTCTCAAGTCTCAAAGTATAAATCGGCCAGGCAAAAAAAAAAGTCTTCAGCCAATTCACGGGTAGTCCACACTGCGACGATACGTTAGAGATAATTGTACATATTACTTAAGAATCCCAACATAATTCCTAATCACAGTCACAGCACAATCAGCACGTTGACACGGGCACGCAAGACGACCGAACAATAAAGTTTCTTAAGATTCCATGGAGAGAATTTTGGTGCAGCCACAAGGTACAGACTCAAGAATCGAATAAGTCTGAGAAACGAATGCAAAAGGTCATGCGAGTCATAATGACGTTGCATCTACATCTGAAAAGAGTCTCCGGTAGGAGTAATGGTCTGCGGTAAGAAGAAAAGGTAAGAAGTAATAGGCAGTAAGTAGCAGAGGAGAAAACTGTCCGAGCGAGGATGAAGAAAATGTGACGAAACGAAGGTATGTACCTGAAGCTTAAGGGTCTGGTGTTTGGTCCACTGGGCGAGCTGTCGCGGCACGGAGACTGAGTGGGCCACTGAGGCCGACGATGATGCTGTAGATGATTGTGGCTGCGAGCCGTAGCTCCCCATTTGCAGCCCCCCACGGTTATTATTAGCGTTTGAGTTTGGCGGCAGTTGCGTTGGCTCCACGGCAGCCCTGCTGCTGCTGCTGCTGCTGTTGCCGGCGCCACTGCTGCTGTTGACGGTGGCACTAGCAGCGACGACGGGTGCGGAGGCATATACAGGAACAGGAGCAGGACCAGGAACGTGACCAGGCGGTAACGGAGGCTGTCCTCCGGTTCCACTAGACGACAGCGAAACTCGTGGCAGAGGAAGCCGCGACCTGGGACCGATGCAGCAACAATCGGCCACGCTCGCCGTCAGATCGATCGACGTCTTCTCCGCCGGTTTCTCCGTCAGGCGTTCCCGGGAGTCGCCCTCTCTCGAGTTCCTCTTCTTCTTCCTCTCCTGGGACTCCTCGCGCGAACTGGCTGGTGGCAAGTTCTCCTGTGGGATAATCGTTCATGTCGTACTCCTTCTTCACTGGCTGAGCTTGCTCGTGTATATTTTTTCTCTCTCTCTATTACATATGTAAACAATATAAGGGGAATCGGGTGGGTAGTCGAATACGACGAAGCGGACTCCTTCCCAGGAACTTCTTACAGATAAACTACCCTGAAATAGATCCTCCCGTAACACGTTACGTGTAGGTGCGATTCCAAGCACATGTCTATACGGCTACTGCGCACGTGTGGTACACGAACTCCACGCTCCTCGAGTGGCTTCCTCGTGGAAGCTGATTGCAGGGGTCCTACCGGATGAGTTCGGAGGACTCGAAGAGATAACGTCCTCCTGGAGTCGTTCGACCGAGTGGCGTCGCTACTGGAAATACGTGTCTCGTGACACGATAACTCGACTCTGACCGTATATCTTGATCTGTCTCTTAGTTACTTCGTGTCTCTGGGCGAAGACACGCTCCGGAGATCTTCCAGGAGCCTAGCGGTCGGAACGGTCCAAGGTGCATCCATTTTTCTTTTTTTTGAAAATCTTAAACTAGACTATCCATGTTTCTCAAGAAACTAACTGTGAATCAATTTCTTGATGTTAACAGATATATCGATAATTTAAAAAAACAAATGCTTAGTCACCTGAGATAGACGTAATCTGTATCTGGTTCCTCCTAGGACGACGTAGCCAGCAGCTCCTACGCCTGTCATGGCTCTCGCAGCGCCCCCAAGCCATCCTCCGAATCCTCCGGGTCCGCTTGTCTTCTCGTTGCCTCCCGCACCGCCCCCTTCCCCGGCGACGCGGGGCATTCTTCATCCTTCCCTCACCCTGGAACACGATTCCATACCCGTTTACGATAAATCGTCCCTTTTGGTCGCAGATTTTTATTCGACTGTATTTTATGGTTTTACCGAGAAGCTCGTCTCTGTTCTGCGAAATATATCAAGAGTCATAATGAAACAGGATTTTCCGCTTTGTAAAAAAAAAAAATTAATATGGAGGAACTGCTTCAAAATTGATTTTTGCGAATATGGAAATACTTGAACCGTTCATTTTCGAGAAGACCCAATAATTTCCTATCGGTGAGATTCTGGCTCCCGATTGATCGCAATCGATTCGCACGAAGATTTCATGAGAAGTACATTCATCCCTCTCTGCGAAACTTGTAAATAAATAAATAATCTGACAGTTATTAGGTATGCGCCTACGTCCGCAAGAGTTCGCGAGTCGCGCTTGACCTTGTTTAAGACACCGTGAAAATTTATTGTCATCGTAAACTCCCGGAATGCTTTGAGAGCGGCATTCCTTTATTCATCTGGATTTAACCATCTAACCGGAAATCACGTCTCATCGACGTTCAACTAGCTGCGACGCACGATAATTCTGCACGTTTGGAAGACGTACCGGGCCAAGTGTGACTTTTGCTATAAAAATTCTTTGTTCCAGACAATTCGGACTGGCGCGACTTCCGGTTGGATGCCAAGTCAAAGTAGTTAAAGTACTGACAACTTACCGGAAGTCCCTGTCAAGGTTACGATTGTTCACTGCAACTTGCAACATCCGGATTAACTGTTTCTCTCGGATTGCCATCGCTTCCGGCAAGCGCGCGAGCACTTTGATATTTTAATGTTTCACAACCATTTTATGCGAACGATAATTCAATTTTTATTATTTAACATCAGACCATAAAATCTTCTTACTACCGCGATGAGTAAGACATGCAAATTAATATTGATCGTCGAGAGGATCTTTTAGGAATGACTCTGACGTACCGTTACGCGTTACAATTGAAATGACAGACGATCGTATATCTAATTCCAGTATCGTAGTCGCACGTCACTCCCTAGTAGCGACAGCTATCGAAGGCGGACTCACAATCGGCGACACAACGTGCTCACACGCGGTTCACCTAGATGCCAGTTAAGTAGCCGCACTCTCTAATGCACCCAGTCACGAATGCATCTGAGGATCTGCATTACAATCACGTGACTACACTCTCCACTCTTATATACAATTACGCACGCACACGAATATCCCACGCGATATCTAATGGCCGACTGGACCTATGTGAACGCACCTCACCTTACCGATTAATTGATGAACGTCATTTATAATATTTTTTATGTGTCCAAATAAGTAAAAATGTAGAAAAAATTTTTGATTATTTTTGTTTATGAAAGTATCGCTATACCGTAGATCGAGAGTGAAGAACTCGATCGACTCTCCATGTCCTCATAAAGCAACGTCGACACTTCGCCTGCGTCATTAGAGATTTTTCGGAGAAAATTAAAAAAATCTCTTTGTTTCTCTCACTCGAATCTCTAGAATCGTTAAAAGGCACAAGCTGTTTGGAACCATTAAGATACGTCGTTCAGCGTAAATTGTCTAAAAATTTCGAAAAAAGTTCCGAGTCTGTTAAATTAAAATTTGTGATATCTTTATCTGTCTGTCTGTTTATCCAGAGACGTTTTTTTTAGCAGTACCATAAAAATGCAACTGTGCGCTCGTCGGGTCGTACGTGCGCATGCGCGGTCGAAGATGAATGGAAAATGCAAATTTTGTCGAAACCCACCGTCGGTTTGGTTCGCTATAAATAAAATCTTTCGTCTTGTGTAGCGTCGATGCGATTGGGCCAAGGCAGAGGCATTTCGTCCGAGTCGAAGTACCATTGGCCGACAGCACCGAGTACCCTGAACCCGTGCCAGGTTCGAGCGTTACTCAGTCGTGAACTATTTGCACGCTACACGCGAGAAGCATCTTTGCGATTTCGAATTCTCCAAGCTTAGTCGGCTTTCTGAGAAGCATTTTTTTCTCGCGAGAAAATGCACTTTGCCGTTAAATGAATTATGGTCGGAAGATCAGCGCGCGAGGACCACGTTACAGTTTTTTTTTACTTAACTTAATTATTACTCTCGATTATCTATTTTCCTCAATTGGTCCATTAATCGTACGATAAATTCCTCCGTGCTTTTCTCTGGCTAGCAGCTAGATCGCCTTGAATTCCTCACAATTGCCGGTACCGTCGGATGATTCAAATTGCTAAATATTTAGACAATCGATACGCAACGCGCTGTCTGTTTTCGCGGCGATACGGCACACGCTAGACACTCTGGTTAGGCGGCTAAGCCAGCTGTTTACCAGGAAAGTCAATCTTAAACTTGGCAGTTTTGTACTTTTGCCTATTTATTGGCAAGGTTGGTAGTAATGGCAGTGGCAGTGGCAGTGACAACGGGAAGACTCGTGCTTGCTAGCCTCTTGCCTTATGTCATCGCAAAAGGCCGCACTCGTAAATTGCGACAGCGATTTCAGACGATAAAGGAGCCCAACATTCCTTTCTGCCGTGTTATTTATCCGCCGAGTAAAATGGCTTTTGCGAATATTTTATAAATATTTGGTTTCTTTGTCACCGTCGACGATGGAATGCTGCGGGTTTATTTAAAAAGTGATAATGGGGCACGCTTACACACTCCTTTATGAAGTTCTGTTATTCGTTTCTCTCATTACGTAGAGATGTACCTCAAGGCGGAGGTCAAGACGATGCCAAAATCCTTAACGAATATATTGATATTCCTTTAACGCCAATATAAGTATTCAAAATTTTCAATAGATGCTTCTCACGAAAATTCACCCATCTTTCTCTGGCTACGTCGTAGATTCCTCAGAGTACCCATCGCAAACTTCAAGACAATCCTTCGTGCCGTACATTCGCACCAATCATTTTTAATAGCCAAAGACATGTGCAGTTGCGATACTAGATTAAACCAGACACGACGTTCGTAAACAAATTATGTCGTCAAGCGAGTCCCGGGCTGCATAGAACAGCGTGCGCGATTTAGATTTTAGATGGAAAACTTTCCAGACGTGCCCCGAGGTCGCCGCTGAATTCTACAAGAACTTTCAAAGACGCCGATCGATCCCACGTCGATCGGACTGAACGATCCTCGTAGCAGACAGTCAAGTGAGAACAGAAGGCAGTTGGTTAATTCGAATATGTCCAAGAATATAACGAAAAGCGGAAAGATTGCCAAATTTTGAAAATAGTTATAAAAAGTTCTATTATAAATTTACCTCCGTGTCGCGTAGTACACATAGTAAACCGAAGTTACTTTAATGTCCCTCGTGATCCAGAATGGCGGCTCGGACGAACCCGCACAATAAATCCAGGATAAATATCAAAAGCACAAGTATCACCCGAGTACACAACGGCGGAGGATTTTTAGCGCAGACGACGCGTTATCGCGGTCCGACTAAGCGAGAGCGGGAGATCGAGGGGAATCAGGAGAAAAAGAAAAGCATGGAGAAAGGGAATTGAGAAAATGGACGAGAAGGCAAATAAAAATGGAGAAAGAAGTAAAAATGAAATCGAGTACACGACTCGTTGACTGTGGATGAAGGAGGAGCACGGCGAAGTAGGGCCCGGCCGGCCACCTTGGTGAAAGCCAAGAAGAAGCTCCCTTGCCACGAAGAGCCTCCCGCTAAGCGAAAGATTTTCTAAATAGCGCAGACTCGGGGCCACACAGTTACGGGAGCCAAGGGAAGACGCCGAGCCTCGTGTTGGTGCACGCCGATGGAGAGGATGGCTCACATGATATTTATACGTCGACGTTCGGAAGCCAGTTGCCGTGCAGTCCGAAAGGCCAACATAGAGAACGACGCCGACGCCGACGCCGAGGCTTTGCTCACGGATCAAACGAAACTTCATCTTGAAAACGCGGGACGCCATTGTCCAGCTGTCAAAATTAGAGTTTCTTTAAGATCTCTAAGTGGAGTTTGGTATCGGGATCCAATTTTGTTCTGGGTCATCAGCTTCCGGTGCTCTGCTCGTTCCCGGACTTTTCTATGCGTATTAGAATAAACTTACGTGATGTTTGAGAGCATTTTTCGAAAGTGCGGACAACGTGAAGTGATTAGCGTGGGATATTTTTGAAGATAAGGTGACTGAACTTGGCACGTGCCAGGTCACGCTTCTCTTCGAAAGAGAAGAGCAACGATTTTGAATTTAACATGACTGTTCTCTCTATCGTAATATCGATTATGCGATTATCGCGTTAACCTTGTAGTCAATAAATATTTTCATTGCCAAAGATAAAACGAGTAAGCTCACACGCTCCGCGCGTGCTCTTGCTCTTACACTTATCAATTTCTCAACGTCCGATTTTCGATACGTGGCTACAGCGTTGGGATCTGCTTCCGGTTTCGTTCTAGATTTGACGATTCGCGAGTGTGTCGCTGATGGAAAAAATAGCGGTTCGTTCCGGTTCGCCGTTTCTGTTCGGTTCAACGCCCTACTTAAGGGGGGGCTCTTAATACACATGTACCGTACGATACTAATTTCTTCCTGACAGGAGTTACTATGGGTATAGGTGGCTCTTGAGATTAGATGAATTTCGACTTTCACCAGCATGAAACAAACGCTGCGAAAATTTGCTCTATATCCCGTGTTATTGCGTCCTTAACGTTAACACGCAGACGCCGGACCAAACAATTGCGTTACTCTACATTGAGCGATACGTGAAACGGTAATTGGTTCGGTTCGCGTGGTACCAATCGTGATACGTTTTAATCACAACGACCGCGATACTTACATCCAACATTGATCGATAAACCCATGAGCATCGTTATCCCCTTTTTCGAGGAATCAGGACATTAGAAACGAATCCAGCAGTACTTTCCAATGGCCTGCGGAGTATCTCTATTTTCAAAGATCCTCCAAGAATGAAACCTAGTAAAGATCACTGGCACACAGTCGAGGTGAACGTCGTTGAGCTTCCTCTGAACGGTAACACTAGACGCACTATCGCATTTTATTTTAACCACCCACGCACTTTCGTGTACACGAGCCTCTTCGAAATTCGAAACACTAGCCGATCAAACACCGGCTGATCCAGAGCACCGACTGACATACGGCACGGCAGACACTTCGGCGTCGAATCCAAATACATAACCCTCAAAAACACTCAAACTAACATTGCAGTCTGCCATTAATAAAAAATACCAATAAAAATATACGAATTCTCATTTGCAGATACGAAGGTAAATTCTCACGTAACATTCAGATTCAGATAGGCCAACCTCTAGTAAACAGTTTCACCGGTGGATGCGCCAATGTCAATTTTCCTTCTGGACTGTTCACAGAGCAATTCCGAAAACTCCGTGAGACAGTGACACTTCGTTAAGCACTGGGGTCTAACCCAAAAGTTATTCCACTGACAACATACACTGCACTGGAATGAAATCGCGACGAACATACAAGAGAGTCTCTCGAGAGTAGCACAAAGAGGTTAATAATTCGATGCGTCGGGCGCACACACGAGCAAGCCTGCCCGTCGGCGTTGTTGTCTCTTCGCCGGCGTCGTCGTCGTCAACTTAAGGCTGTCTACGGCCAACTGTTTTAACTGACATATAGCGTGGTGTAATCGACGCGATATGCTCGCAGTTTCGGGGGAAGGGGTTCCTGGAGGAGCTGGAGAAGGAGAAGCAGAAGGAGAATCAAGCTGAAAGGGAGGAACGCGTGTAGCGGGAGTGTAAGAGGGAGATAGAGCGAGTAAGAGCCAACGATATAGAAAGAGTAAGAGTGACTACCCGACGCACACTGCTTGCAGCCGAGGAACGAATGACACGATTAGTTGAAATGACAGTTTTCCTCGTAGAGCAGTGATGGCAGTGGAGGAGTGACTGTGTGAGCGCGCGAGTGAACTTGTGTTAAGAACGTTTTGAGAGAAACGTTTAAATGGAGAGTTTAACGACGCGATGGTCAAACGATGCCCGTGACGTAGCGAAGTGAAGCGGTTAACGTGGTAAAGACGGTGCGAGACGTTATAAGTCCGTAAGGCAGCCCGAGGCCTCGACAACTCGAACCTCGAACCGGCGCGAAGGTACCTCGATGCGAGTGTACGAGACGAGGGGCCCAATCTGACCCACCGGAGGGGTCCTCTAAGGTGCCTTCTAGCTAACACGCCTCCTTCTTCGTCTACCCCCTACCTCCTCTCCTTTCCACTCTCTTTCTTCTCCGACTCTTGTCTCTGCCTATCTCTTCTACCTATACCTACGCGTATACCTGTACCTGTGCCTGTTTCTATATGCACCTACGTATACATTCCCACATATGCTCGTGCGTCTCGAAGTAACACATGTGCGGGGCTTCTCGCCATACTGGGAATAAGAGGAATCCTTCCTTTGACTCTAGGAGAATCACTCCTGTGCTCCTTTTCCTGCTTTGCCAATCCAATCGATATTTATCGGAACGTCACGTACTATTCGTATGATAGATTTTTATCACCGAGTCATCAGCTGATACAATTGGCTGATTTATTTTTTTAACGATACTCGATTAGTCGATACAAGTTTATTTAAGATAATCGCGTATTTACACACATCGAATCGAGATTCACGCATTATCAGCTTATCATACGTAATAGTATGATTCTCTCGATTGGCTACGTAGTCAAGTCGAGATACGACACGCGTTAGGTCATTGATTGTGTACTGGTCGAGGAACTTCGAGTTACACGTTGACGAATGCTATCGGAAAGGATCGGCACGACTCCGGCTGCCAGCAGCTACGACGAAGAGAGTATAGACTGTTCCCCGCGCTCTGCCGTCCCGGCAAATAGTCTATAGTTGAGTTCGGGCAGCAGTATTCTACAGTATCCCAGACTCCAATGTCGCCGGCAGACGATCGACACTGACAGATCCTCGATTAACAATGGCTGACGCACTGGCTGCGTCTCGTGCCAGAAGCAAGAAAAACAGAAGCGACAAAAGGGAAATTCTTAAAATTCACGTGAATCCATTATCACCGTGAGACACTTAAGGTATTGTTAGCTCGGTTTGAAGTTATCGTAAAAGTTAAACCGCGGCAACGTTGCATCGAGCCGACCTCCTAAATTGAGAGGCAACCTACGGTTGCCCCCATGCTAACAATCAACCGAAACGAATATGGTGGAAGACAATCTTAGAAAATAGCAGCCATCCAAGTGGACTCGTATATTTATAGCTTGCCGACTTAGCCAACACGAGACTAAGAAAGGTCTCTTACGCTCTCTGTGATCTTATTCCAATCTTGTATGGTCCACGTTGTTATCTGAACTCACCAGGTCCCAGCATCCTCACCGTCATTTTCCTTGGTCCAAAAATTTTGTCCTCCACAGGTCACATCGCTCAGAATTTCATCACGCGAACTAATCCCCATATCAATTTAGCATCAGTTTCCCAATGCCTAATTTCGAATTTTATTATTACCGGAAATGCACTATCGAGTGCTAATGGATTATCGACTTTTTATTGGAGCAAAAAAAACTATTACCGAGCGTCAAACACGAAAGAGTTGATGACCCAGGGTGAATGAAGTCCACGTGCGGACTATAGTAGGTATAGCTCAATACGTACAAATACTCTACGATAAGGTCTTTTCCTTTCACTCCCTCTTGAAAGGACTTGAAGGAAGGAGTAAGTAAGAGATAGCGATATGTATATGTATACAGGACTATGCAGTTAAAACGCACCAGTCAAAATTCACTGCTGTCACAAGGTGTCTGGGGTTCACCATTTATCATCGCGGGCGACAACCAGCAGTTGAGAGCAAGCGAAATCTTTTGGTATCCATTGACAAATTTTTACCAATGCACAAGAGCACGCGGACTTTTATGAATAGCTCGTAAATAATGTTAATTGTACAATCTTGTCAAATAGTGCTCACTCAAAGGAATCATCCTATGACTGCTGTCAAATCTTACTGTTACGTTTCGACTGGATGGCCCTGTATACTATACGCTCGTAGATGCACAGTATAGAAATAGGGATAGGCACCGAGTCCTTCCAAAGGGGAGAACAGGAATTCTCAAAGAGCGACACAGGTGCCACGAGAGCACAATCATTTCCAAGTGAAAATCCAGTCTGCTTGTTCTATTCTATCATACCGATCAGATTAACCTTACCCGGCGGTATGCAGTGCAGCGCGAATTTGCAAATGCTACTGGGATGCAGGTGTGATCCATTGGTGCACTTGGAAAATAATATAAAATAAAGAGAGTGGCTGGCAATTGTCGTCGACGTACGTTTAGAAGCGTCATCAATCGTAGCTCCATGGTCACGTGTGCCTTGACGTGCGTGTATCTCTTTGTTTTTCACAACTCGATGTCTTGACGTGCATTATCAGTGGTCGAACTTATCTGGTTTCCAAAGATTTATTTTCTATCTGCGGTACCAAAATGGCCGTCCGCTACGGAAACCGCAATCGGGAAAGACGAAACCATTGAACTACATTTTCCAAGGGTTAATCACCGGCGCGAACCACCAACCACGGGCTAATATATTATCCGGAGATTATTATTGCAATATAATAAAGGGTCTAGATAACCGCAGGTGATAGGTTTATAGCAAGTTTATCTCGCGGTATATCAAGCTATGCGCGATTCTCAAAAATGTCCCAGGTTTTCATGCGATATTGACTTGCCTGACGAGAATGAAGCGTGAACATGGCCGATGTTCGAACCTCGCGAGACTTACGACTTTATAATTTAACTTAATCAGATAAGAGTGTACCGCATATTATACGACAATAAAATACTTAAAAATAAATTTTTCGTCGACACTTTTACGATATCTTTTATTATTAGATTTTGGCAAAAACAACGTTTCCCTTACCTCCTCCCCTGTTGTGTCAGCAGCAATAAACGATTACGACATATTGAAGCTGCGCGCTCTCTTTGCGCCACAAATTTCATATTTAGATGCTTTGTTACTGTTTTGAATCCACCTAGGATCAGTGAGACTGCTTTATTTCTCTTGATGGCAAAAGTTATCTTTTGGCTCCCTTCTTTCTCATTTCTCTTACGAATTTATTGCTGAACATCACAACGCAATTTCCTCGCTTTCATTATGCAGTTGAAATTATTGAGACTACCAGCAAGAGTCACGTAATCCTCGCAAAGTATATTATTGGAATCGGTTGAAGACACGTATGCAATCGTTTCTATTTACGTCCAATAAACCAGGTTGACCTTGCTCGCAGATTATTAATAGTCACCATTGGCATATATTGTTCGCTAATATGGTATAGTTATATGAAACAAGTATCATACCCGTAATTTTCAAAAGGCTTACTCGGCCAAGTAGAAATTTACGAGTTTTCTTAGTGCTTTATTACTTAGTATTAAAATTGCGTAATAAATTTTCTGTCGTACAATCACATTTACATACCATTGGTTTCATATTTTGTTCTCTCTGCTTCAAATAACCATTTTTTCCCTGTGCAATCGTTTTTCGAAAAACATTGATTTTCACTGTTCAACTCTGAAGTCGTTTCGATGCATCAGATACAATCTGTATGTAATTTAACTATAAATTTCGACGCCTATGGCAAACTAGTAACTTTTTAAGAGTCAGACACCACGTTGGCTAACCTGTAATCTGGCGCGTTACTTAAGGATTCCTCGCGCGATACTTACGCACTGCTCCTTGGTATGTAAAGAAACGACCAACAAATTTATTACAACCACTTAACCTCTCTAAAGATTACGGCTATCCCAATCCATTTACTAAATTATACCAAGTGCAATATTGAAAAATTCATAAAGGAGAATATCTACTCGTTTGTGATATTATCCTTACATTACGAAGCCTAACTACTGTATGTTTTATAGATTTAAGCACCGTGTCTGATTAACTTACGCAAAGACGGTAATAAGAAACTTTATCTCTCATTAAAATAATCGTACTCAAATACAGATGCAATCCTTAAAGGCATTGCTATGCGGCTGCAATTCCAATTAAAGGGAAATCACATTATCGTCTGTAGCTCTCGATGTGTTATTAGGAGCATTTTGAATAGAGACTAACAGTAACAGTAGTGAGTGGAAGTGAGTATATTGGAGTAGACAGTAGTAAAGATACGTCACAAGTAACTATTCCGAATGAAAGGACGTGTAGCGTGATAGTCAGTAGTATTGTACATACATACAGCAATACATATGGTGTCCAATGGCGACTTAGAGTAGTCGATGGTGGGGTAGATGGGCGCGTACACTCCAGTGACGTGAACTTGTGGCCCTAAATTAACTGTAATTTCACGCTGGTTGTATATTTGAGTGAAGCTGCGAAGAAAAATAGGGCGTGACCAGTAGGTGCTTCACTTGGAAGTTTCGTGAAAATAGGTAAGAATGATTTTCGGTATGTTTGGCGTTCCCGTGTGCAGCAGTGGTTTGTGCATGCTTAAATCGTGTCGTCTTGACGCCAGTCGACGCCCAGTGCTCATAACAATTGCTAGTTGTGAGGTTATTGTGACCTAGTGTTTTATTGATTCATTTGATTAAACAAAATTATCATCGTTTTTCAATATCTCACAGCACGAAGATGACCGTACTGCAATCCTGCTGGTCGCCATGTATTTGGACAAACAGTGTGAAAACAGGATGCAAGGCTATCGCTTTTTATACCACGGTGAGACACTGTTTTGTGTTATGACGTTATTGGGACTACTATTTTGATTATAATTTGGATACGATATTAATTTTATCGGATCTTGTTTTATTGTTTCAGGCGATGTGCATTGTGCTAATTACACTGATATCGTATCAACTTAATGGTGGAGATTCTACGCAACTATACAATCCTCTATTTGAGACAGATGTCAGAGGATGTAAGAATTCTTTAACTATTATATATTGAGAATTTTGTTTCATACACATTTTATACAGGTGATAACGTTACTGATTTTTCATTATTTTCAGCTATGCAAGTAGTTGGTGGTTTCTTTATTTTTTACTTTTTGCTACTTATTTATGCCTCTGTATTGATGATGATTGGCCTTCATCGAGGTGTACGAGGCTGGTTGTTGCCTTGGCTAATAGGATGGTTCATTGTATGCTTGTTCCAATTAGTTTTTGGGCTATGGCTGTTGGGAGGTTATTATATATATGTGAGTATTTATTTGATAATTGAATAATAGCATCATGTATGTATTTTTTACTTGGATAAATTTAACAACTTTAAACAATTTTTTCTAGCTTCAATCTGTGTTTGCAACACTATGTAACTGGCTCTGGATGTCTTATAACGTAAGTACAATGTATTATTTATGTAATTACAGAAAAAGATACTTTGGTTACTTTTTATAGTACATATTTTATTTCACCTACATTCAGATATACTGCTGGTTGTGCGTCTATTCGATGTACAAAATACTTGAAACTCTGCAGTCACCGAATATCGAACTATTATGGCCTTAAATTGTTATGTCTGTTCGCACACTGCATTTGATGATATAACTAATGTTTTTAAGCTATACAATTAAGTTATACGTTATATTCATTGGCACCAAAGTAAGGGAGGACATTTTAATAAGCAATATTCTGTTTTACTGACTTGTACAAAGTGGTCATTACTAAGTAGAAATGAGATTCATATTTAACGCACAAATCAATAGAGATGACTCTTTAACTTTAAGTAAACTGTCTTACTTGCGTGTCATTCCATTAATCGTGGAAAAAAGATTAATATTTTAGATTTTACAGAATGACCGAAGACTGAAATTAGTCCGAGAATAGACTTCCGTCCAAATTCGGTTCATGAACTTAGAATTTATAGGTAATTTAACATTCGTCGCATATAATGCTATAAAATATATTCCAACGATACATTTATTCCATAATTCAATTCATGCAGTAATTCTTAAATATAGAATGTTACTCTCATTCATCACTGCATAATTTAGATAAATTTGGTTCTTTTCGTTCTTGAGAATTACTAATATGTAATTAATACCTTCATTATTTGATCTTAATATATTTTAATAGAGATATATAAAGAGTATATTTTTATTGTACTTTACCGTCCGGAGTTCATTATTTTGAAACAACTGTTAAACTTAGGAACAGTAATAAAATATGAAATAGGTAGATCACGCAAATATTTGATATAGCGATATTGATCGCGAAATAGAAAATTCGTAATACACAGGAAAATGTTCATTACTGTAAGACATAATAGAACTTACAATTAGAATTTATTTGTAAGCCTTAAATTCAGTGTGTAACACAGTAAAGTGCCTCAGTATTTCGGAAGTCTTGTATTAAATTAAAAATATCCTTATTTTTATCAATTTATAGATCGTATTTCAGGTTTTACCTGAAATAAACTACTTAGTAATTGACATGAAATAGTTGTCAAACACAATTAAATCGATGTGTCACGTTAATTTTGAAAAACTCATGAGTTGTACGTGAACACCGTAATAATAAGTGAAAGATTCGACTTTTTTCATGTACCTTTATACTTTAGGTAATATACATACATTTTATAAAGCTTTTTTCAATAAAACAATTTGATATATGAATTATTCTACAAGCAAATGTTTTTTATCTGGATTCGAAAGAAACCTTCGCTGTCATTCATTAGTATTTTATTACAAAAGATAACGTGTACAAAAAGTATTTACTACTATCGAATATCATAATGAACGGTATATGGCTGCATGTAACGTATAAAAATTCTATATTATACTTTCAACAAGCTAATAGAAAATTAATTAGGTGGATGACTGGAGTAATTTTTTTTTTCCTTTTTCATTTGCAGACGTATCTCACGTATATCGTATTAATCGTCCTCTATTTATTGAACCGTTGACTCTCCATTTTTTCACAGTTGGCAGGTAACATTGTTCCACCATTCGCAACGTTTTTTACTTTCGCTATAAGCTGTTCCTACGGGACACAGGGATGAACTTTTCGAAAATCCAGTACACTCATGAAATACCTATAAAAATTATGCAAATATATTTTCTGTAGATACACCGATAAATGTCAGAGCACACAAAATAAAACGTGTACCGGAATAACATGAACTTGCAATGGTGACCTTTATGCACTCACACGTTAAGCGAATTACGTAAGACAGCCGTTCAGAGATAGTTCGATTTTCTCTAAACAACATACTACTATATATGTAACATCTGTATACGTCTTTTAATAATGGTCTAGCGAATAGCTGTCATGTTCGTATTATGAGATGAATCTACTGGACATAAAAATCGTCGAAAAGCAGTTTGTGTAATTTTTGTGCACATTGCTTATAGTGTCGGTATTCGGATACTCTACTGTACCGACTGCCGTGGATATTTAACGGACTTCCGTAGAATGCAGTATACTTTCCATTAAGCATGATAATCCAATTTTTTGGGATCATGCGATCACAAGTAATATTTACTGCTATGAAAATTTATCGAAAAGAAAGTAAAAGCTATAAAGAATGATTTAAGTGTCATATATTTCAATCCTTTAGTTCCGACGGAACAATGAATTTCTGATGGTTCATCAATGACTCACGTATGCAAAAATAAGAGAGAATGTGAATTCCGGGATTTACAATTAGTAAAAAAATACTTACTTGACATTTAGTTTGAACATCAGCAAACGTCCCCGTTCTTCCGCGACAGACGAAACTGGTTTCTGGTATTTTCGTCAAATCTGTATAACCAGACACTTTTGACACATTTTTCGACCGAAAATTTTTCGACAAAATTGGAGGCTCCAACGTAGTTACTGGTGGCTTGACATTGACCTCAAGATTATTAGTCGATGGGTGTGAACTCTTATCATCATGTTCCGTTCTAATGTGTCTCAATTGACGTGCGTGAAATTGATTAAAAAATTCGTCATAATCTGTAATTATCTAAAATATTTAAAAAAAATCAAAATTAATACTGACAATAATCTACATTTCATAGCGGAGAAGCAGAGAAGCGTGAAGCTGGGAAACTCGATGAGTACACTTTCATCTGCATTCGAACGTTCTGCCTGAACGTAACAGCTATTCTCGACGTAAGAACACAAGATCAGTTCCTGGTAGCAAAATAGTAAGTGCACTTATATACGTAATGAAAGTGCGCGAGATCCCAGGTACCTTATACTCATAAGTATAATTGATTGTTCCAAGAGATTATATCACGTGCTAAAAATTATCACGCAATCTCGACATATTTTTTTCTCGTAACAAATATTCTGACGTGTCCAACGACTAGTACCAATTGTTTGTATTGTTGAACACTAATAATAATTATAATACGATCCGGAACAGGCAAAGGCAAGGCTCTTATACCTCTCAGACATTAGAACCCATTAGAAACTAAATTTAACCTCCTGCACCAGTAATACTCACTTGGTGGGAATTGAATAGAGCAAGATTGTTAATAAAAAATTCATCGAACGAGTCGTATACAGCATCGTTCCAGCCGAAATCTGTATTCCAGATTGGATAAAATGGCTGAACCAATAATTCTCGGGTCGGAATGATAAACGGGGCGATTATTGGCTTATAAATTCCTGGCTTCCGCAGAGCTGATGATCCCGGATATTGCTGCTGTCTCGTGTAAGAGTAAGACTTGCTGAAACCACGTGGCTTATAGCTGCTCTGATCATTCCCTGATTTATGACTCCCTCCACGACCAATTGGGCTTCGGATAACGTAGGTCGTATCTACGGCTTTGGGATGGCTGTAATGGTACCGACCCTCTGGCGGGACGTATCGACCATCCGGAGTCAGATAAACCTTTATTAAAAAATCTCCATTTATCAAGCCTTTAATACTCTACGGATTATCACTAAATTTATTATCAATGTAAATTTGATTATTTGAATTTTCAATAAAAATACCTTCAACAATTCAGGCATTGATCTTTCCTTTTGGGGATGTTTTTGCACTTCTCGCCCGATCAAGACGACTCCATCGGGAGTCGTGATACCTTCTTTGTTCAATCGATTAAGAGCCAATCGATCTGACCTGAAGGCTTCGTCAGGAATTTTCCCACCGAGTGCAGGTAACACTTGCTCCCTGTAAATTTGTCTCTTTTGCTGTCAACATCAAGTAAGATATAATTCTCAATGAACGAAGTCAATTTTTTTAAATATCAATTTTCAGCTATTTTAACCTTTTGAGCATCGATCTCTACCAGGACTAGAATCAGCAGCACCAGCGACAACCAATCCCTCCTTCCAATCCTCTTCATTCTCGTTATCGCGCAAGACCACCCCCTAGTCTAGGCCGACATATCCGAAAGAATCGTCCGTCCCGGAGTTCGCCAAGCTTTTTCCTGTGATTTTACGAAAAATAATATTATAATAAAAAAGACACTTTCTCTGTGTAAAATGGACCGAGCACAGCATCCAATTCAGTCCAGTGTTATAGAATCAATTTATTTATGAGGACCATTCTCAACTCTCACATCCAAACCCAGTCGCCACGTGCGACGCTGATTGACTTGTCGCACTCATAGAAACCCCAGACATATTTCATCACGGTTCCACCATCATCGGCAGTTTCTTTCATGCCAGTTAATATTAGTACAACAGACTTTCTGCCACTTTTCATTAACCACGAGCAATTACATCAACCCAGGTAGCAGTAGGCCCGTCGAATGCTTTCCTTTTATTTTGCACTTGTCCCAAAGATAAATAAAAAGTCCGTAAGTGCTTTCAAAAAGCGGAATATTCGAGTGGTCTTTTTCGAATAGATCTGTTTGTATAAGAAGTATGCCCATTAATTTGACCTACATCAGCACCAACCGTAACCGTATTACGCAACCATCTCTACACGTATTCATATGATCGCATTAAACATGTGCGAATACGAAAAAGCGAGAGTCGCGGAAGAGCCTTGCCTAACGTACATCTTTCAACGTCATCTCTCATGACGTCCGTCCCTTCGCCCACTTCACTTGCCTATTTAACTGGAACCTATACCAATGTCCCATCTACTTCCACGACGAAGATCGGCGCGCCTACGATTTATCTCCGATCCACGATTTCACTGTCCATATAAATCCGTTCCTTTTTTCGATCCTTTTAATCGTGAAAGAAATCATCTTGCTTATATAAATGATTTTTTAATACGCGGATCGTCATCGTAGCCTAGGTGGCTTTTTAACCGTATCAATAGCAAGATCCTGCCAGGTGGAAGACCTCGTTCTAATTCGTTTCTAATATTGCGCAAAAATTAAATAATAATAATAACACTCATTTTGACTTAGGGCATCGCCGCTACCATTCGGTCGGGAATGACAATTCCCAAAGTTTCTTTCTCAACGGCGAATAAGCAGATCACGCAAATGTCATCTTCTCCCCTGAGCTAAATATTACACAGTCGAATGGCCGCGGAACGTTAATCCGGATCAGTGAAAAGACTCAGCCTTGACTTTAGTCTCGTTGCCAAATTCGATCTGTCTTCTTTTGGTGGAACTTTCAATGAACCGTGGGCTGCATTCTTCGAGTCATCAAGAGATTCTATAAGCCATTCAGACTGCTTTGTATTCAGGTTACCTATATGTATAGAGCCTCGTGACAATCGTTACGGAATCGTTGAGATTCACAGATATAGTTCACCGAGGGAGTCACGTTATACATAGTTAGAGCGATAGCAACGGGTAAAACGTACTCGGGTTTCATCCTGAAAGTTTCACACGCTTAGATATTACGTCTGCATATCGTAATCACATAATAATCATGCCAATGGAACAATTCTGCGTCAGTAAAGATAATCGCTTTCTTGGGCCTCCCGGTACTTCAATTATTTTACTAGCGTGCAGTATGGAAAGATCAATTATTTAGAATATATTTTATATATAAATTTTTCTTAAATATTTATCGTCAAAGACAACCGTCATATTTTAAGTGGTCAAGATAGGCGAGACACCCTGTATATTATTTATGTACATATTCACGGATTAGTCACCTACTATCACCTTTCATTTTTATTACAGGCAATAAATAAATAGCTGGCTATCAGCCTATTCAGGCAGATGGCTATTACTGTGTTCACTTTGGCAAAATTATTTAACTGATGAAATTAAAGATGCTTTGTTCGGATTTGAAAAATCAGATGACCTGTAATAACACGATACAGCTAATTGATATTAGTAAAACTTTTATGTGATTTCTTGATATCGAGAAGAGTGAAGGATTTTTTTTTGTAAGCATTTCAGCGTTACTGGTATCCTATGATCGATATTGTATATTGTTGTTATTTAATCTGATTCTAACGTGTTTCGTATCTGGTTGCTTTTACCAGGAAGACAATGTTTTACGATCGGCCATTGGATGCTTTCACGAATGAAAATACTGTTCGTCGACTGAATTGGTACTTCCCGGATCTCTGTGGCCGAATAATACAAATATATATACAGCTTATAGTTAGGTATATACTTTTGTGTGTTTTCATTGTCTTTTTTTTTTGTAGTTACTGCTACCGTAATGGGTAATAAATTATACGGTCATTTTTATTTGGAGAAAGATGCTGGATGGAATTTCAATGAGTTCGCCCGAGGGGAATGCTCCGTGGATCTTGGTAGGGTCAAATTCGCGAATTACTGATTTATTCGCCGTCCCCGTAACTTTATCACTGGATCGTGTTAACGAAATAACGATTGCCAATCTACAGAGGTAGATACAAGATCATTCAACAGATTCAGTTGAATTCGAGTAAGCGAATTTTTATGAGGGAAACATCGAAGCTAATGGCATTTTGGTAATTTGCATGGTTAAGCACTGGAACGTTGTGCGAATTTCTTATACGCGGAACTAAAGCAATTTTTCAGTCATTACGTATTTTACAGCTACGCGCACTTGAGCTCTGTACATAAAAAAAAATTGCATTTCTTTCGTTAATTTTTCTAAAATTCTTTAACGAATTTGTTTTACGGGGTATCCCTAATTGCGTGAAAGGAAGGATTCTCATTGTTTCACCAATTTCAAACTTTCCCCAACTGGTCGAGACTTAGTAATTGCAAGTCCCTACTCTAGGGTATACTCGCTCTGACCCGGAACGAAACCAGGGTATTATTTTCATTTTTAACGGAGAAAGCAGCACAGGTGTCGCCGATCCAAAACCATTATTTATTAATTTTCCGTAAATTTTGAAATCCCACTCAGTAAATGTATTCCTTACCGCCAAAGTTGTACTCACTATTTTTCAACTATTTTTTTGACAATTCAAACGTCTTGGCACAATTTCCATGGGACGCTAATATTCGTCCAACGACCCAGGTACAAGTTCACTGGTCACAGTGCGCGGGTTCAGAGTTCACACGTGACGGTCGTGAGGGTCAACAAGAAGAATAATCCGAGTGGCGGAAGGTGAAGGAAAAGGTGAAGAATTCCAAAGGATGGTTAAGATGATACTAAGCGTGGCGACTACAGTTCCTCTCGAGATATACTCGGGAAGGTTGAAGCACGTGAGTCGACCCGGGGCACTTTCACTATAGACGACGAAAGGCAACGTACCTCTTCAGAAAATACCTCCTAAGATTAGGAACGAGAATGGGAATCGGAACCTCCTCTGCAAAACCATAGTACATGGAGTGGTGCTAGGAACTGTTCCATAGGAACGTATAGAAATATGATACATGTAAACATATTTTTTACGAACGATGGGAACTATACTGTAATCTGCAGATTCATTCTCATGGACCATCTGCGAGATTTATTACTATCCTATAGTTTTACTTTTCAAAATTTAAGCCAGTACCTTGCAAATTATTTTTCTTGACTCTGCAATATTTTTTTGCAATTCATAACTATGACGATGATGAGTAATTTTTTTATCTTAGACAATCATTAATTATTATCAGATACGTGTGTGGTAAAAATTAGACCTACCGATGAATTTAGAGTGGATCTCTTTGTTTTGGAAGACAGGTATGTAGTTTTGAAAATTTTTAAATAATTAGTAAGGTTAATTAAGCATGTTCACATTATGAGTCTTTCTTAGACTTTCGTGTAAATTCTCTTGCGAAATATTGTCTTTCCTCTTCTCTTCTGCACAGAGGCTTCTTCGGTAACGAGCTATGAAGTAACAAATGAGCCATACCTTTGGACTATGACTGTTACGCTATTTAATCAACCGTTCTTTTTTCTCAAGTTTAGATTAGAATCAAAGCCATCGTATCAACATATCGAACTATTGTTCTAACAGCCGATTCATACACAATTTCTTTGGTAATACTCTACTCCATTGATACACAAGTTAATTGCACTGGCATTGCGGATATTGCAAAATCTTTTACCTCGTACTAGAATTCTAAACGGTTCGATGACTTAATTTGAAGGAAAGGTAAGGTGGGAAAAGGTAATTTTCTAGTATCAAAATATAAGTACTCTTGTACGAATTATTATATCAGAAAGTTGAGAGAGAGTTGAGAGAACAAGAAATTATTTCTTATTGCAAATCGTAAAGTTTCCAGAAATGGAGATATCCGAGTCAATCTTATTTTGTAAATAGGTTGGAAATTTTATGTCATAACATGTTTCCTTTTTTTTTCTTACCGAACGTATCAACATGTATTGCATGCATTTCGGATATCGTAAAGCTGAGTCACGGTTGATAATTTGAACAATTACCAGCGCGTGCCAAGTAATAAAGGCCAAGCATAGGACTTTATATTCCGTAGCAGTATTAGAGAATACATGTTCTTTTTTATGGAAAGAAAAAATAAAAACTAGACCCCATTACTAAGAGGTATAATTTGAGTCTCCTTTTTTTTGAAATATCTCCCATCAAGATTACTGTTCAGTGTGCCTTATACGTTCTCTACCGTTGGGCGAAGGGCGCACTAGAAGGAAAAGTAACTCAGCTTTGATGTGCCTCTCACGATCCATTCGCTCTTAGGAGTCAGTGACGTCACCCGAGAGAACGCTTAATAGTCTCTGCCGCAACTTCGAATTCTCATCAAATGCTGAGAGAATTTTTTTTCTATTATATTATCTTGTGTTCATGGATTTCGCTTATCAGATAACCCACAGCAAGAGCAGCATTGGGATATTGTTATAGAAATTAATTGACCTGATTTTTTTCATTCGATTCTTTATACATCATTTTATTTCACGAATAAGAGATATGACCTTTGACCTAGCGATGATTGAATGGAGTCTTCCAAACTCTCTAGTGAAAGGATCCCCATCCGGTAGAGGCTGGACCCGCGACTAGGTTTGACCAATTTGTAGGAACTCTGTCAGGTATTAGGACACACTTGGGTAATTTTGCGTAATTTTGACAATTAGGTAAAATCGTATTCGTATTGGGAATCGATATGCCAGTACGAATGTACTCTGTGAGTGATACGCTTATGGAAAAATGTAAAATGTAATTGCAAAATTGCGAGTATCTGCGAACAGTGAAAAAAATTTTGTTATTTATTGTACTTTTTTTAGGTCTTCTTATGGAGTCGTATCTTTAAAAAAGAAAATATTTTCTCTTGTAAATAGTCCGCTACGAGAGTTTCCTTTTTGAGACGATTTCTTTAAATGTATATATGCACTTCACGTTTCATGAGAGCAGTGATTCCTTTTTGAATGACAATGACATTCGCGACACTTTGATATATATGATATATATATTTAATATATAATAAATTATTCCTGTTCTACCTGACAGTGACAGATGGTTACTGTTTTACAGTTGTCTTATTCACTATGCACTATTATGCACTAACGCCCTGCATTACATCTTTTTACATATTAATCAACCCTCTTCCCAGTAGAGAGCACGACCCTATTTCAGCACCAGGAAATTTGCATATTTAATACGTAATTTTACATGCAATGCTGGGACTAGAAATTGTCCAAAAAAGAATTTTTTTTAAAATTATATCCCCACAGAATTTCTATTGCATTCCCCTGCTCTTTATATATCCTTATAAAAAATGCATAAGCAATGCAAATTTTAAGATTTTAATCTATGTACATGCATAACGTAGAGAATCACTTCAATCATGAAACGTGCATATAGTATAGGGAAATTTACATTACTTATAAATATACCTTTCAAGATAATCTGTAGTGATTAAAAAAAAAAAATCATAAATTTTGTTTATCCACCCCACTACAAGACCAGGGACAGTTATATAAGACTGCCGAGAATGTACAGCTGTTAATATATTATTAACTTGAACCCGTATAGTTGTAACTGAGCATTGAGCTAAAGTTTTTTTAAAAATGAGTCGTTGGGTTGGAAAAATTGCTGTAGTTACCGGAGCATCTTCAGGAATAGGATTAACAATCGCACAAACTTTGGCCAACCAAGGGATGATCGTCATTGGGTTAGCTAGAAGGAAAGATGAGATGGAGGTTTGAAAATATTCATAATTTTGATGATATTTGAATCTGTGAATATTTCTGAAGGAGAAACACTTTTTGTACGTCTACAGGAAAAAATGAAGCAATTGAAAAATCCAAAGGGAAAATTTCATGGGTTCATGTGTGACATTTCGAAGGAACAAAATGTTATAGATGCTTTTAAATGGATTAAGGATAATTTTGGAACCGTATCTGTTCTAGTTAATAATGCTGGAAAAGTAGTTGTGTCTGAAATTGCTGGTAAGAATACAAATTTAATAATATTTCTATAATAAAGCAGGTTACGTAATTCAACTTTATCTCACTGATCTGAGTGAAGTTATTGATACGTAACTTAATTGACAGACGCATCCAGTGATATTATTCGCTCGACCTTTGAACTTAACGTTTTTGGATTATTGTATTGTTCACGGGAAGCATTGAAGCATATGAAAAGTGCGAACGTCGAGGGACACATAGTCAATATTAACAGGTGAGCATATAAATATTAAGTATTAAATATTAATTATTGTAATTTATATGTTTTTAAGATGCATTTTTTTTGTCAGCGTCGTGGGACGCAAAATACTGAATTTTCCAGATTTGCCTCTAGGCATATACATGTCTTCGAAATTTGCAGTGACAGCAATCAGTGAAATACTTTACAATGAAGTACTGGGAGGAAAAATCAGAGTTACCGTAAGTGAAACTCATATTTTATCAATATAATTGAAAGAACTGTAATCAAGTTGCAGTGAATTTCTATGGAAAGCCCATGATATTACGTGATACAATATTCCTTTGACGAGTTTGTAAAATAGATGAAAAAGTTTGCATGTCTGTAATAATACATTTTTACAGGACATAAAACCTGGATTCGTAGAAACTGGGAATATTCCCGACTTTGATATGAACAGCGTCGTTCACTTGAACACTACAGACATTGCGGATGCTGTAGCATATGTGATCGACCTGCCACAACACGTGCAGATAACGGAACTGATAATTAAGCCACTCGGAGAAAAGTTTTAATTAAGTTTCTAGTCTCAATTAAAATTTGTCCATGGGCATGAAATGTATACGGTTGTAGATTTATCATAAAATCTTGTATTGGACTGTAAACTTGGTATAATTTTAGGTTAGTGTGTAATCACAAAGGTGTTAGTCTAGTTCTAGTAAAATTAGTTCTGTCGGCGCAAGGTTGAGGATGTATACGAATGTGAATTTAACGATATAAATTTTTTGAATGTCAAAAAAATTTCATTAAAATTATTATCCCTGTATTCGATGCATCGACCAGTTAAATGGTAAAGTAGAGTCAGACTGTCCCGATTGACGTTACGGACTGCCAGCAAGAAAAGAAAGCCAGCTCCGTTCCAGAGGAAGCTTCATGACTTTGATACTCGATCGATACGCTAGGTGCACGTACTTTGGAATTTTCCATGGTCATTAGTCAAATCACTAAATTCAATCGGCGGTCGCCTGTCGATATCACAATAATTAATAGCATGCCAGTGATCGAGTAGCGCAAAGCAAAGTGCGATATTGAAGGGCCGTTCCTCATAGGAGAACATTAATTTGACCACGTTTGTTGCGATTAGCATTGACCTTAGCCTCGTGAGCCGCGGCGCTAGCTTTGCTCGCAGCCTGTTTGGTATTTCCCAAATCTGATGTTGCACAGTGCATCTGCTTAATCAATTCCTCGACTCTGTGATTTGCTGCATCCACTAGTTGCTGCTTTTCAATCATTTCGCGTTGGGCTTCCCGAGCAACCGCTTCTGCATTTCCCAAATTGGCATTGGCTGTCTGTACAGCTTGGGTCAAGGTCTTCACCTGAAATGAAATTTGAATTATATATATTTTTTTTGTCAAACTTTGTTAAATCCTCATGAGCACCTGTTGCTGAGCTTGCTGCGCTGCTTGCACGGCTGCATTCACGTTAGCCTGCGATTGCTGAAGAGAGGAGCTCTCTTCCTGTACTACAGCTTCTGCCTCCTTCACTTCCTCTTGGAGTTGATCAACTATCGCTTCCTTACCGGCCAGAGCAGCTTCCGCTGCTTTTGCTGCTTCTACGGCCTTTTCGGCTAGTTGAGCCTTGACCTATTTTTTGAGCTTATAGTCAGGTATTCATTTTAACTTATATATCGTCTGACGGTAGTACCTGATGCGATGCCTGAGCACCAGCAACATTCTGCGCATCCGATGCAGCCTTCGCCTCTTGTGCAGCTTTCTGAGCAATGCTCGTTGCTTTGTTTGATTTCTTCTGGTTTGGAGTACCATTACACGAAATCTGTATAATCGTAAACGAAAGATTAAATTCTTTGTCTATTTAAATTATTTATACGATTTTACAAACCACTCACGTCTCTCAATCTCCTGTACCTTTTCGCATCTGAATGTACAGAAATAACTAAAAATTGTAAATCAAACGTTAAAATCCACGCGAACGTTTTCAAAAATCGAAAGATTTTTTTTGGTTAGAAAAATATCGATTCTAATCAATAAGCTAACACTCACGCATACAGATCATAATGAACAGTACTATCCTCATATTACGAAATCCAAATTTACTAATGACGAGTTCTGCTTCCTCATAATTCCTTTGCTCCTATGAAAATCAAATACATGGAAAAAAAAGGTCTCAGAAAACTGACAGAAAATCATACGTGTCAGTAACGGCGTGATTGTTTAACACCTGAAAGTTCGAATAAAAAATCGGCAGATGTCTCGCGACGAAATCTTCCAACGAAACTACAATCGATCGTAACGCAACATTCAATCTATATGTTTAATATAAAAAATTCTTTAGAATTCAAAAATTTACGCTACAGTCTCCCACGAAAAAAAAGAAAAAAGAAAAAAAAAACATTGTATCTTATCCACACAGCAATCACATTGCAGATTTTCCATAAAACTTTGAGTCCTTCATATCGTCACAGATCCTTTGTCTTGTTCAGAATATCCCGACCTTCGCCATTGAGCTCGTCTTCTCTTATTTCTATTGGCATTCAGTTTTGCTTCGCGTGCTGCGGCGCTGGCCTTTAACGTTGCCTGATTCGTATTAGACAAGTCAGCTTTGGCAGTCTGCAACTGTTTAGCCAATTCCTCAACGCGTCTCTTGGCAGCTTCGAGCAGTTCGTGTTTTTCATTGAGCGACTGCTGCGCACCCTGTGCGGCCGCCTGCGCATTACCTATGTTCGACTTAGCCGTCTGCAGCGCTCGCGTAAGTGTCTTCAGCTGTAACGTTGAAATATTCAAAGGAAGATTTTCACATTAAGACCGAGTATCAAGCTACGGCTCTACGATACTCTGGTCAATTTACTTGTTGCTGAGACTGATGAGCTGCTTCCATCGCTGCGTTAACGTTTTGCTGCGACTCCTGTAGCGACGCGGATTCTTCTTGCACTACAGACTCGGCCTCCTTCACTTCTTCTTGCAGCTGCTCGACTATCGCCTCCTTCCCGGATAACGCTGCTTCTGCTGCCTTCGCAGCCTGCACAGCCTTCTCGGCCAATTGTGTCTTCACCTGATCAACGCGAGTCGTACCAATTGTCAAATAATCTTTTCGTCCCTCGGCCGTCATTGGCGACAACCGCAATGACGATGACGGAATTCGTACCTGCCGGGACGCTTGCTGACCAGCAATATTCTGAGCGTCCGAGGCTGCTTTAGCTTCTTGAGCTGCTTTTTGTGCTATGTTCGAAGCCTTTTCTCCAGTTTTCTTGTGAGCCGAACCATAGTCACCTTCCACAGAGTCGAGTATATCTCTTGTATTCTACGAAATACAATATAAAAATTATACAAATTTTCCAACTCGTATTATAACGTTCATCGGATATACCAGATGATCCTGAACTCCTTGTGATCGTCGACAGTCGATATAGAAAACTGTTATCACCACTGTGAACGACATAATAATTTTTTCAAGTTTGGTCAGCATATCGACATTCATTACTTACCTACGTACAGAATAAATAAAATATCCCTCATCTTAATTGAAATTGTCGAATTTAGGTAAACCTCATATCACACCATGGCGAGAGTCGTCATATCGAGAAACGTCATGAGTACAATCAAACCAATGATCCTTTAAGTACCCAGTGATAGATCTGTCAATAAGACAGATAACAAATGATCGACTGTTTGAACGTACAAATCGATATCGATAAACTCCAATATCAGTTTCTATTTTCATAATATACCGATCAACGATCCTTTCATATTTTTCACTAGACTCACAAGCGTTCCTCCTCCCGTTACTAAACCACCGTTCTTACAAAATTATTACCACGGGAACTAACCGACCAGAAAATAATACCAAACTTATTGTGGCTCAAGCGGACGTATAGATTTTGAAAGAAAATTTTTATTAGACCCTTTTATACGTCAATTATTAATATTGGTTTACCCGCCAATCCGAATTCAATTATTAACGTTCAAATCATTATCCCAGCATCCATTACTGTTATTCAATATAAATCATTATGTAAACGCAACTTGACCAGTGAATGTCAAGTGGAAAGAACGCGCGTGCATTAATGTGCATTGGTCACGTTGAGTCAGCGTTGAGCGAAAGATCGAGTGCAGCAACGAAAATGTGCATTCGCCTTCGTAAATCGTTACTCCAGATCTAGCGGTTTGCACGAGCGCCACAGATCCTTGTTAAGATCAGTAGTGCTCATTGGAGTGTTTGAATGAATAATTGATCGAGGATAATTCAATTTGTTGTATGTATATAAAAAGAAATGAAAAATAATGACGTCTACGTGTTACCGTGTATAAATATAGAATTTGAGCCCATTATAACGACGGAACCAACCGCGAATCACGTAATTGCAGAGGCAATGTTCTCTTATGTAGCAAATTTTTTATGGACGTGTAACTGTTAACAAGAGTGAAGAGCTTTTCCTGAAATTTCTTTGGTTACGTAACATCGGAATCGAAAGTGTTCCCATGATGTTACTCGAATTGGACGAGCGTTTAATACATTGTGGTAACTTAATGACATTTTTGGCGTTACTTTTTCCACAGGTAAAATCAATTACCGAGGTATCAATTATTTTTCTGTTAATTTTTTTTTCAACACTACCTCAACAATCAATTATCACCAATTAGACGAGTAAATTTGATTTGGTTACCATTACCGATTTTATAACATGACTCGCCGCCCTGCACCGTTAAACCTATCGACGAAGTCGCGAAGCATTCGGTATCGTTCGTAGGAAACTTGACCCGTGACGAGCGAATTTCACAATAGAAATTTCATTGAGTCTCGAGCTATCCGGGTAAGAGTTAAAAATTCTTTGAATTAGCCTGCAAAAAGTCTGGGCCTTGTCTTATGTTAAAGTTATCAGTGCAATAAATGCACGGCGAAGTGGACGGAAATTACTGGGAGTTGGGTCATTTTTTAATTAGGCTCCAGGCGGGTCATGACCCTTCGAGGCACGATGCGTGGGGCAGGATTCGTCGCGGCGCATTTCTTAATGGTAATAGTCGATGGTGAACGGTTCAAGGAGCACACCGGATATCATGAGCGGAGCTGCACGAAAAATCATTGATCCGAGTTAGAAAATGCGGAACCTAATCAAACTGATCTTTGGTTGTCTTGGCTTTGATCCTCGTTAAGGAGTTTCGGCGGACTCCTGGGCAGGTGCGAAGGAAAAGAAAGAAATAAAGAAAGAGCGCAGGAAAAAATATCGGCAGGATCTCGTTCATCGATATTTGGTCGAGAGATTAAAGGTCCAGCAAAAAATGCAGTTTCCTCCTTTGGGAATAAACGACATTGATCTGTTCGATATTTTGGCAGTTCTTGTAGGAATCGAAAAAGACATCGTAACTAATCGGTATCGCTTCCTCCTCGCTGAAGTCGCTATGCTCAAATTCTGTTTCGCGAATTGTAACAAGCTCGTAAAATTTGTTAATACTTTCCTTTTATATATCTGCAGTCATTAATGATCTGTAATGCAAAACTTGACCCTGTTTCAAATTCAATATTTTATTAATTAATATTATTGGAGAGCAACCTTGTTATTTTTTTTAAATTAATTTTTTAATTATATTAATCGCCTTTTTTATTAATTTTTATGTTTCTCACCGATATGACATGTATGAAAAATTTATTTAACAATGTATTGTGATATTATCGTAATTTTGTGTGCTTTGTGATAGACCAATTACGCAATGTTCATTTTAGTTGACCTTATATCCGCGAGCTGTGTTCAGGAAATTTGACGTAAAGTTTGGTGGTCCGCCTTTTTGACCGTTGGCAACCCCTACCTAAGGACTCGAGCAGCCGTGTGGTCAGCAGGGGTATAAGAGGTGCGACGATCGGACAGAAGGTATCAGTTCCTTAGCTCCTTTCCAGAGCAAAGACAGCTCTAATTCTCAAGTCAACAACCAGTGTGGTAATCCGTAAGTATTAGAATTCGTCTCAGTGAAATTTCGAAACTTTCCACCATTGAAAATTGCACACGCTCTAGATAAAATTGGTGAAAATCTATTGCACAAAGACATTGCCATATCGAGTTTGTAACTTGGAATCTGATTAACGGTCCAATTAGAAATGTACAGCTAAATTGTTCGGTTAATAATATTCAAATTAAACTTCAAATAGGTTTTGAGGCCACAGAAAATTCTCGATGCAATCAGCAAATAGCAATTAAAACTTCCTGTCGTATGTGAATTTTTTAAGGATTTAATTGGGAAAATTTGAATTTCCCCCTAATTTTATCGAATCTTTGCATCACGTATTTTACGAACTTTGCCGAGATATTTGAGAACCACTTTGTCAACACAGCCACTGGAACCATAATAGATTAATCTATCGTAACTGAACGGTCCTTTCCATATACATATATATACGAATCGAAGCAAAGGATCACAGGGCCGTTTGTTCGTTGCATTAGAAAGGGTCGTTTTATAAAAATTTTACGTGAACGTTACATTCCTACACACGTTACGCGTTCGGACAACACGTGACTGATTATACCACACAGATAGTCGTCTCGTTAAGTAATATTGTAATAGATCGTTTATAGAAAATTTTTGGAGCGTAACGAAATAAGAATGTTAAATTTAAGCAATCGCTGCAATTTAGTTCATTGTTTGTTTTCGAGATAGAAATGAATACAAAATTGTTTGGATATATGATACTAAATTGGTATAGACGTTTGTCAGGTATATTGGAGACAATGTCAAATGTCTCTATGTAATAACTTGTGATTTGTACATAATATTGGAGAAAAAAAAGAATTGCTCGAGAGACTTGCGACAAAAATGTCAAGAACTGAAGAAAAGCATCGCTTTCCTTTGCTGTCAACAGATACGCAACGTTGTGTAAATAATGATAGTAAATTCGCTGTGGATTATGTAAACAGTAGAATTTTCAGAAAAAAGTTTGACAGTCGCTGCGTGGTCATCATCTCGACTTTCGATAAGCGTCCAAGCAAGCGGCCGGCCCTTTTTTTCCTTGAGAAATCGATTCGCGGTAGGTTCTCAGCAGAGCCAAGTGGCCAACCATGCAAAGCGGTGGACTTCGTGAAATTGGCGAGAGACTGCGTGGATAAAAAATTGAGATAAAAAGTTATTGCGTAATTAGGCAGGATAAGTGATAGCTGATACGCGCCACTACCCTCCCCACCTCTGTGAATCTCTTTCGCAGGCCATTTCGTTTCAATAGTCTACGTGAAGCTGTTATGAAATATAGTTTCGAGTAAGCTTCTATAAATTACACTTTTTGATTATGCAAAAAGAGACATAGAATCCGAAGTATCTAACGATTTGTTATTGGCCATTCTTGGTAATGAAATTTCCCATTTCAGCCCACGTACATCGACAATGAAGTTCATCGTGGTCTTCGCCTGCGTGAGCCTTGCACTTGCAGCTCCAAGCAAGAAGCACATTCAGGAGCAAGAGGAAGCTGCTTACGAGTACGAATACGGCAACGAACCGGCGGAATCTCATTACGTCGACTCGTCTTCTGCTGCGAGCCACAAACACCATGGCGGCCATGGCCAGGTTGGCTACAGTGCCGGTGGAGGGTTGGTCAGCATTGCTCAGGGTGCTGCCGATCAGGCACACACAGCGATCGCCAATCAGCACAGCGCAGCTGCACAAGCCGCCTACATGGCTAAGAACACTCTTGGCCAATCAGCTGCCCAATCGGCAGCCACTGCAGCTGCGGCTCTCGCTGGAAAGCAGATCATCGTTCTTGGATTGGAACAGCAATCTCGTGACGCTCACGTTGCTGTTGACGGAGAGAAGATGCAACTGCAGCAAGCTCAGCGTGCCGCAACTGCAGCCCAGAACACAGCCCAACAAGCTATGCATCAGGTGCAGGTCATCACTGCAGCTCTGAACGCCGCTCAGGCCACTGCCGATCACGCCGCTCAGGCCGCAGCCGAAGCTGCAGCTGAATTGGCCGCTCAAACCACTATGGTCGGTCAGGCTAAAGCTCGTGCCGAAACCATCGACGAACAGTTGGCTGCTGCCAGAATCGACTTCGAGGCGACGCAGATTGCTGCCAACAAGGCTGCCGCTGCTGCTCAGACCGCTCAGAACAACGCTGCTGCTGCTGCGGCACATGCGGCCAGCGCAGCTGCGGCTGCTGCCGCAGGCCACCATCCTGCCAGTCTTCATCAGGCTCCATTATCGGGGGACAGTTTCGATTACCAGGGGTACCACTACTAGGATATTTTCCCGGTGCTCCGAAGGATCATTCTCATCGCAGTACTAACCATCGTGCACACCACTCCTCTTCATACATAACTGTTAAAGTGTATCTAGTTTGTTACGCCGTTTTTATATTAACATAAGAGCGAACGTCCTAGGACGCATCTCTGATTGTCATTGTCTTGGGTCATATCGCGTCGAGCGACTTGGCCTTCAATAAAATGTTGTTGCCATTTACTCTCTTCTCTTTTCTCTTTACAGCTTTTGTTTTCATCGCACCACTGTTAGATCATACTTTGTTGAGAAATGAAAATCAATCGATTTCGATCGAGTATCGGTTAGGTGTGTGTATGTGTGTTTGGAGAAATTCAGCAATTACTCAACAAATCCATCCGTTTTTGCTTTTTAATGACAGCCATGTCAGCTATTTACAAAGTTCTTTTTGGAGCAAGGTATACAAAGTTACTTAATAGTTAAATAAATTATTTATATATATACACTCTTATAAATAAAGGCAAGGGCCTGAGCGTGTCTTAAAGAGTAACAATTACTTTTGAAATGCCATGTTAATACAAGGAAATCTACGTATCGTCCGTTTCTCTTGAAACGACGGCTTAGGAAGTTATTTTGATTAAGTCGAACGCCAAGTTGACTCTACTATTACGTACACACACCGAAAATCATCCACCAAATACTACATACATGTAGTCGTTATTCCCACTGGAACGTAGTTCAAGATCTATTAAGCATTACGTTTTAAACCCAGACGAACAGATAGAAAATGTTGACCTGTTATGCTGAAAAGACGATAAAAGAAGGCGTCGAATTTCATAGAAAATCAACGTTTCTATGCTCGGCGTTAAAAAGAAAAAAAAATAGAGATAAAAACAGCCAATTCCCACGTAACACTTTCCTTCATCAGAGTTTAAATACAGCTCAACACTTTCGTCCTAAAATGCCATTACGCTACTTCCTTAAGATAAGCTTAGGACATTCAGGATCCTTCATTGTCGACTGCAGATTCCGTACTGTTATCATGACTCTTATAGCCTGAGAAAAAAGCCAGGGCTTTCATCAGCTGATAACTTTTACTGATAGGAATGTTGCTGTCGTACAGATTTTTCGAAGCTTTGCAGTCTACGTAGAACCACCAATTGCACTTAAGAATAGTTTGATCAAAGAGAGTTGACTCAGGACACAAAAAGCTCTTCATTATCAGTCCATCATCTGTCAAAGCGCAAACGTGGAATACCTAATGCAAACAAAGGACAAATTTAATTATCCATACACGTTACTATTGTTTTGGGTTATAAATAGCAATCCAGTTATTCGACAATTTACCATACAACCAAGATCTTCGTCGGCGTAAAGTCCTGGGAAATGTTTTTGGTCGCCACAATAGAAGCTCGTGTCTGGTAAATCCACACGGCTGGCAAAATTGTCATCAAAATTCTTGTCATACCCCATGGGATAATATTCTCGTGGAGCATTCATGACTTTCGTGGGTGCAGCATAGTTGTACCTACTGTAGGTACAATAAATATGGTAAGAGAAGAGAATATCTCAAGATGGGGTGGAAGTAATTAAAAAATTAATTAAGTACTTTTTTACAGGAGATTGCGTCGTCGTGGATGTAGTAGTAGACGTGGTTGTTCGTTCCTGATGCTTTTGCATTAATTGTTGCTGTCTCAATAAAATTGCTGTTTCCAATGCTTCCAGAGTAATATTGCTGGCTTCGGCAAGAGCCTTTAGCGACGGTTCCATACTTTGTATCGATGCAAGGGATAACGACGCTTGGTTTGAACTTTGTTGCTTTTCGTTTTGTTGTTGCTGAACTGATTGCAGTGCCTGTGCAGCTGCGGCCGGCTGTATCGAGCGAAGAGTCAGTTGATTTACTGCTGAGATTGCTTCGTCATCAGGAATCGGCAACTAGATGCATTATGCAATATATATGCATTAAGAGACTGGATTGACCAGCGATAATCAAAAGATATTGAAAAGTTCGATGTTACCTGACTAAATTCATTCTTTTCAACTTCATTGACGGATTCTTCCAGCAACACTGGACTGTTGCTAATTCTATCGGTAAGCTGAGCCGATGACTTTGGCATTGCAATGAATGGAGGTAAACCACTTCCTGGTGCAATAACACCAACCATAGGCTTTGGTAATGATTGAGCAATATCTGGGTTGAGGACACTTCCTGCAGGTGGAATTGCTGTTACGATATGTGGCATTCTTAGAGGGGTCCCTGCAGCACCTGCAGTCGCCATACTCTGTGCCAACTGCGAAAGGAATAATTTGCAAAATTTTACTTATTCACATGAAAAATAGTGCATTTTCTATGAGCACTGCGGCATCTTTCCTCTTGGTACTAGAATATGTATATCAATCAACGTGAAGTATCACAGAGGAAATTAGAGCTATCATTGGAAATGCCGGACACGTGTCTCAGTAGTTTTGCCACTATAAAAATGGAGGTCAACAGTGCATCAATTTGTACAGTAGCCAGCGTGAATAAAAGAGACGACAATTGGCAGATGATGCAAAGTATTGTTTCTCCGAGTCAACCTCATCGCACCTGAATCCGCCTAGTTTGCATAGCAACGAGTTGATCCTGAACATTCTGTTGCTGAGTCAATTTTTGCATCTGTTGCTGCCTCATTGCTTCCTGCTGCTGTGCCTGTTGCTGCTTAAGAACCTGCAGCGCCAGTGCTTCCTGCTGCATTCTTTGCTGTTGCCTGTTCTTTTCCTCCTGCTGCATCCGCTGTTGCTGACGCATCGCCTCTTCCTGCATCACTGCGAAAGATGGCGCCGGTACCATTCTCAACGCAGTGGAATTCTGCTGTACCACTAGTCTCTGGCGTTCAGGCTGTTGAGCCATTGGACGTGCTGCTCCAGGTGGCAGTGGCTTGAACGGAGGAACCGTTCGCGTATTTTGGGAAACCTGACGACGATTGGCCTGCAAAAGTTCAATGAAAAACATTAACAGGGGTGAACGAATTTTCGTCAACGACATAAGCTACAAGACGATTTCACATTTTATTTCAAACTTACAAACAGGCAAGAAATTAGGATCATTTTAGCTACTAAAATTATTTAAAACTTTCTACACAACAGAAGCGGGTCGTTGACCCCAACAGTGACAGTGGTCCACCGTAAAATTATATAATATTATAGTGAATAGCAGATGATATCGATGCCTTAAACGAGACTGAAACGAATTTACTGCAGTAACACGTAAAATCGTACCTTGATGAAGTTCCCTATACATACCGCAGTATATGCAGGATTATGAAATGAAAGTAGTTCAGCCTTGTGATATTCGATTAAGAATAGCTAGAATCGACTCCTTTTAATGCTGTGTTCACACGCTGCACTAATTTCAAATAATACTCAAGAAAATTATACGTCAGATTGTTATCGTTGGAAATTATATTTTACATGTTTGTTAAAAAAAAAAAAAAAAAATGATCTCCATACACAATTCCTAAAGCATCGATCTCAGATTTTAAATTCCAAGTAAACTATTTCTTAATTTCGTTTCTTTCTGAACGCGGCTTAGTACGAACGATACTTACATTCACGCACCAATTACGACAAGGCCGTTAATACATACTTGATGAGAACTTTTAGAACTAACCTATAGCATTTCATAATCCAAGCAGAGAACAACTAACTGCATAAAAGTCCCGTTCTTGGCTAAGAACAGTTACCGTATTAACTCTAAACTGTATCATTACCCGTAGCATTATGCTGTATAAAAATACACAGCATAAAACCCACAACAAGTGGACGATGATATCGGCAGTTGTGGCTGACGATTTAAAAAAGATCCTCAGAAAATTGGCTATTTAATATACAACGCAAACAATATTATCGTGTTATGAGCAGAAAATTTTATGAACGCACTCAACCTCGTACACGTTGCTCGACTAAAATTAGTTGCGAGTACAGTTTTTGCGAACGCACAGCGCAGTGAACATTTTTCAAACACTACAGTATCGACGGATGCAGTAAAATTTTCGAAGAGTCAACGAATCTTCCACTTTGATCGTGACAGCGAAAACAAGATGAGGGAGAGTAAAGAGATGGTCCTAAGAGAAAAAGTCACTTTTGCTTCGATACTACGGAATTTCACAATCACCCAATGAAAAAGTGAACTAGATAAATAGGTCAGTAAAAAATTTGAGGAAAGCCAAGGTAGCCTGTAGAGGCTGTTCCTCGTTTATACGTTGTAAGATTGAAATATTATTTGACAGGGACCACCATGAGGAATATTAACTAATTACCACATTTCCAGAACCAACTGGTATTGCATTTCCTCTGCCTGCTTGAACGCTTCTTCTCTTGCTGCTTTCGAGATTGGACAGCGATTCCGTGAATCCAAGTTCGTCACCGACGGAGAATCCTGGAACATGGGAATTGCGAATGACTTGAGGGAACCGAGTCGAAAGGTTAGAATTCACGATTTACGAAAATTGACAAAGTGAAATTATGAGAAAAACAGAAAAGGGACAATCGAGATTATTGAAAATGCTATAATCATGTACCATCCACAAAATTATCTTTTTTTTTTGTTTCCAAAGTATGATAAAATTATCTAGAAAGTAGTAAGTAATTAATGACTGTATTGAGATCGTATAACGACGAGTAAGGATATTCATCCTTGGCTGAGAATTTTTTTCTGAATTTATTACAGCAAGTAGAAAAGTAGGTTGGAGTGCAACGACTGTCGCAAGCCTAAGGTCTAACTTTACATACAGCCTTAAGGCTAGATATAATATTGAGGATTCGCCATACGAGTAAGAAATCATAAAGAACATTAATTGCCGATGAACTCTGTTGCTCGGAATAATTCAAGGAGAAAATAGCAGGTTGGAAATTCATGCTAGTTCGAGTAAACGTGAGAAAATGATATCGCAATGCGTTAACAATACTCGATCGTATAATTAAATAGAGATTAAATATCGGATAAGATTCTGTGCCGAGTGAAATCCTTTTTTTTTACAAAAAATATTTCGGATAGTTTAAAACCGATTTTTTAACGTGGACGTACGCAGGAATTATGTAAGATAGAGTTTTATTTTTTATAAGCATGCTAAATCCGATTTACGTAACAGAGATAGTTTTCTAGTTATTTCCATATTTTTCCATTATTTTTCTCTCTCCTGTGTTCCTTCCTCCACTGTCAACTTTCCATGGCAATATCTCTTTTAACCCATGACGAGATAAATCGTTCGTCATTTGACGCACGTAACTCACCGTGCGTGATACTTGAGCAACAGGTGCATCCATTGCCATTGCAAAGCTATTAGTTGTATAAGGTAATTAGTCAGGGATCGTTAGTCGTCGTTCTACGTTCTCTAGGATCTCGCGAATTGGATATCGAACTACAAGGATATATGTTAAAGATCGTTTCTTTAAAGAGGCACCATGAGTTTCACAATTCCCGTTACACGAATGTCCAAAGAATTTGCATCGCGGTCATGAATGCTGCCAGAAGATGAGCTGTGATATTTTGAAATAGCGTGGACGAAAAATCGTAAGGTTCCGATAGTGGTGAATAATTAAAAAAAATTATGATAATTTTGGCATCGACGTCTGAGGTTGAGTAATACTTGTTGTCCCAGCTTGAATTTGGGATCGGACATTTCGAAAACGTAATCGATTGCAACACACCGAAAATTCATAATGGTTAGTGTATTTCTTTTTTGGATTCTCATTCGTTCGTAATAATTAGGTTAATTAGGTTTACTTGGAAAGCTCAGAGCGGTGCATCAGAAAGCAAGTAGAATTAGTGGCGAGGTCACTTGTTATTAAACAGCTGAGAACAGTTTGGTTTAGTACTAGGAGTTTTGTACTTTCAATTTGTATTTGACGTACGGATGCCTCGGGGCATTGTTTATCATTGGGCGACCTTAAGGCAGTGCACAATGTTCGTTATACGTGAATCTATTGTAATTACGCTGAAAAATAGGAAATTTCGTAACCACGCGAACATCTCGACAAAATTGTTTCACCAAACGTAAAACTTGGTCGTTTAGGCACAACTTTCATTTTCCCGTCACCTTCTCCTTACTCTCACGTACTCAAGGACATTATTTCTACGCAATGCCAAATTAGTGCTGATTACTCTTATCACATTAATTGTCACCTAAACGGCTTCGGACGAGAGTAATTTATCTTCGGCGTTCCAATGCGCATTTTATCGATTACGATTTTCTTATCGATCGACAGGAAGGCACACCTTCTTTTGACTTTTTTGGAAAATTTGGAGGAAAAAAACCGATTTCAATCGGTCGAAGACTCACCGAGACCAACATAACCTTTGACACCTCCGAGGTTTCGAACCCGGAAGAGGCCGGATTTTTTGAAGGCGCAGTTAAGCTTGAAACCAAAGTCCGATTCCAGCACACAAGTGCCTACAGTCTCCCGCCACGTGCAGCCTAGAACCAAATCGGAAAAAAAACACCATCTTTTTAGAGCGATGTCTTTCTGGAATTTCCAAATTTTATACTCTGTGCTATGGATTTTCACGTCTGTTCAAGTACCGTCTCACGTTTCTAGTCATTCGCAATTTTTCAAAATTTTCATGAAATTTCTATTAAACATTTTTCATTGCTTCAAATCGACATTGAGTCGTTCACATAATATTCCACAAGATGCATGATCTCATTTTTTTTTTAAACATATTTTCCTAGATGCGTCACTGTAGGTCAGTATGAATTTCAAATGAATGTGATTCCTGACCTATTTAACATTATAATTCACATTTTATGTATATTCCGCGAAACAAGAATTTCCACTATTATCCGTTCTGTCATCTGAATCCGCTCGACGCACTTGAAGATTAATGCCCGTAGAAGGCAAAAGTCCCTCTCCATTGACTATTCGTGCTCTAACTGATCCACTTCGTTTATACTAGTCAATTATCGATTCACTATGAGTTTACGATTTCCGATCAATGGGTCATCGATCGTATCGTAAATAAAAAAATATTCAGCTGCCAGTTATGTATATCAATGAATATATACGCTAGCCACTCCAATTCTCCATGTCAAATAATCGATCCTCATTTTTAAAACCTAGACTAAAAGTAACGAAACCAACGGACTTCCGGAAGTCTTTGGAAAAAGACTTAGCCGGATTGGTCGGATCGGTGGCATGCCATCGGGCCATAGCCTAGTGACCTACTTCAAACCTGACTAAACGTTCTACAACGACAGCGACCCACGACACAGCCAGGTACAAGTATTGCTCATCATTCCGAAACAACTTTCATATTAAAAAAAAAATGATTTTACCCAAACAATCTAGAAATTATGTTAAAATTATATTCCTCGATATTCATTTAGATTATAATAAATTTTAGATGAATTTTCTTGACACCCGATAGAAAGTATTTTTGATACGCAAATTTGTAATTGTCCCGTACTTTGATACTGGAGACTTTCACTGATGCCAGTACTCACGTAACCCAATGATAAGTGTTACTACAGATATTTATCATTATGATGACGGAAACGCAACTTGTTGTCACATTTCATTCAACCGATTGACAAGTATTCAATTCCGTGACTGTAGTACCTATTGCAATTAAACTCCAGAGTTAGGTTAGGTCAGGCTGGAACACATCTGTTTGTTTTGTTCACATTGAGATCCTGCTTAGAACAGAGCTAACTAGAATTTACTGTAAGAACAATAGAGGGAATTAGATCAGACATCTAACGTAACAGTTTCTCAGGCTCGGCCTTCACCTTGACTGAAAAGTACTTGAAAATTACTACGACGTGTTCGAATACGATTTAAATTTATTTACAGAAATCCACTTACGAATACACACGAATTTTGACGACCTACTGACCCACAACGAACGCAGAGAGAATGCCCGGACGATACTCGGCGCGGTCGATGAACGAAATTAGGTAACGCAACGTGGATTCAGGAATTGAAAAATCTCGCAGGAAATACTCGAAGAAAATTATTGGAGACAAAAATCGACTGAAAGCTCTCATAGAAGTTTCTCAATGGACTTTGCACGACGAAGTCGTGAGCTACTCACGTTTGACGCTTTAGAGAAATTATAGGGAATTACTTGGCAAAGACTTAAGAAAACTTGTTTCCTCAAGTTATTAGCCATTCATTCGCGACTCTATTGAAAAACTCTGCTTCTCGAGGTCGCATAGAAAGTGTCTGGTCCTTGGTTGAAATATTAAAATATTAACACAGACAGTCTAACCCAATTCCCTGAATGTCTATTTTCAGATAAACAGCAAAAACAATGCTTAGCAGAGCAACACGTGTCTCTTTAGATTTTTCAATTTCACTCGTAGTTTATACTTTCACGTGAAAGATATTTAATGATTGGCTAGTAATTTTCTATGATTAATCTGAATAATTATTAAAATTCAAAGAATGACTGTTAGCCAATGCAACGATGTCTCCTTTGTCGGTTCATGAACTCAGATAATCATTGACTGTCAATATAATTGTACGTTTCCTCAATTTCTCTTTTTCCAACTGATTACAGTCCAATAATCAGGTATGAACGTATTTTCGCACTTTCCATTTAGATCTCGGATATTTCAATATTTCTAATGACCGATCGTTCCCCTGAGAAAACTTTCCTTGTCGTAATTGGCGCATGTCGCTCGATGTTAAATTTTCCTCCGGTAAATATATATATATATATGAGAATTCACGTCATGGAAGATCGACGCGCGTGTCTCGATCGTAAAAATCGACAAAGGTAGTCGAAATTGATTGACCTACTCCTGCATCCTAACCAATGAATAGGATTCCAAATGGAGAATCGAGTGTGCGAGTGTGGTGAAGAAGGCAGGTCGACGTACAGTCGAGTGAGTAATATTCCAGGTAGAATTTACATAGTGTCTATATATATATTTATTTAATATTTACAGCATTTCAAAAGAGATCAGCATCTACCGAAGTTCGTTAGTACAGTAAAGAGAGATGTCAGTGAATTAATTGAAAGTCAGAGAATAGTCAGTCCAGTGGTTCTGAAGTCAATAGCACAGAATAAAAAAATTATGTATAGTACAAGGCATAATATTAAATGGATCAGAGAGCTACAGTATACAGAGAAATTGCATTGGTAAATACGTGAGTCTCAATCAAGGTAACTATAGAATCAGAATTGTTAAAGGGTCTTTCCGATTGAAAAAGACTGTACCGATTCCCAGTATAGAGACTCGACGATAGAAAAAGTGTATTACAGAAATTGTCGTAATTTAGCCTGATAATTGCCCTTTAAATTAGTGCAGACGGCAATTACGTGCTTGAATAATAAAGACAGTGGATCCTTACGTACCGACGACTACGAAGAGAAATAAGGTTGTAGCAATCTTCATGACTTAATCCAGGTTAGTTTATTCGATCACAAAATACCCTCGAAAACGGATCCAGCCCAAGGATTGAGCGACGCGTTATCAAAGATCAAGTTCGTTGTGTATCGGTCGGCCGATCGGACAGCGACTGCAGAGATAGAACTGGAGGATGTATCCTGCAGTGAGTGTAGAATACGTGCGATAGCTTAGTCGTGCTCGCGGGAACTAATATTGCGTGATGTCCAACGGAGAAAAGCACACGAGGCACTTTCAGAGTCCCAGAAGAGACGAGGAGGGCCCATGCGCTAGACCCCTCCAACTTTAATACACGAGACCTGCCCAGTGGCCATAAGTCGAACCAAACTGATACGAACCAATGCTCGGTAATGTGCGGCAAGGTGCTGCTGACCCACTGGGACGAAACGATAACGGGATCGCAGCATATTCATCGAGAGAAACGCCGAACGCAATAGGGCAAACGGATGCTGCTTTGAGGATCAAAGTTTCATTGCCATTGGACCGATCCTGATCTGCTCGGTGACATAATTAGTCATGGAACAAGAATTTTTGTGGATATTTTGGTTAGAGTGATTTCTCAATGACTTTTCAATATCTTAGCAGGAACAGAGTATAGAGAGATTTGTCGGGCGATAGTTTAGCATTTTCGTGTTACAATTTCCTGCTGTTTGTTTTATATAGCTTCCAGGAGAAAGCACTCTGTCGTCCGCTCAATTTTATTGTTGTTCACCGGTAGTTAGAGAGGAGACTGCCAAGTGATCCTGTTGTTAGTGGACACTCCAAAAAATTGGACTGTGCTTGGGATCTGTGGAGAAGTGATTTTGTGCAGAATTAAGATAACGATAATATAGCCACGCATGGACAGTCGAATTTTTGTTAAGTAAAATTGAAATTTTAAACTATTATATAGAGAACGCTGAACGTGACTTTCAAAAGTGTAGCAGTATTTTTTTGCTTTCACAAAAGAATCAAATTGATTTTCCGAAAGTTGACGATGTCATTGTAGTAAGTGTACTTTCATTCAAGCGATCTACCTATAATTCAATATCATCATATCGTTCTATCTATAATTCAATCTAATTTGTAAGAGGTACCATTATACACTTGACTATTCTAGATGGTCATTGTCGTTCAGGGTTCATGGTTGAACTGGAACCTTTCTACCAGGATAAAGACAGTTTGCAATCTCGTCAATGGTCGAGGATTAATTCTCTTCATTCCCTTAACAGCATGGAGTTGATTAAGAAGATTTCTGATGCGGCCATGGCATTATGAAGAGAGGATAGGAGTGACGCGATATTCAAATAATTAGAATTTATAAATTCTAATAGGTCATAGAATATATTAGAGATAAAACTGAAAATTATATTACGCAAATGAAATTTTTAAACGTTTATGTGCTAACTGCGATACAAGGTAAAAGTAAAATAATTGATATTCTGCGATAATAACGCTACACTGACTTTCAATGCTTGATCGAAAACGAAAAATATCGTTATAACGATTGGCATTGGATGTTTAACGCAGGCTTAAATTAGGAAATTCGCAACAGAATTCAATGTAGCTCCACATATATTTGCATTGAAATGGAAATGACAACAAAAAAATTTCTTACAATTTTTAGGAAGATATGAATTGCACTGATATTATAAAATAATAGTTTTATCAAAACACGTTGTACAGACTGCTATTGCCTAACAGTCTAACTAAAATATGAGATAATTGGTTAATTTATTTCGTTAATCAATAAATCGCATTAGAAAATTCGCGTGAAAAACTACACAAAATCATCAACATTCTTACATGATTAGCTAACACTAGCAGGTTCGTCCAGATTTATAATTGGTGGTTTTATCACTACACGGTGACAATAATAATACTACCATCGTGTCAAATATTCTCGAAATTATTAGCTTTCCTTATACATACGAATAAATAAGGGATCATTTCAATTTTGATTTGTATTTGGCTTTGTAGTACATGAGTAGATGTACTTTGCAGTTCGGTGTAGGATTTTGGTCTCAAGAAAATACTCGCATTTTGTCTCCTTCTCTTCCTGAAGCGAAACAGGATAACACGGGAACATTAAATTATTATCGATGTACGAATATATTTTCAACAATAACATTTGACAATATAGTACCGTTTTCTATTTACGATCAAAATAATATGTATTACACAGTGCGTACCTTTTTTGTTTTGTCCACGTTAAATCAAGTTTCATCCTTTAGGGCTGCTATGTTTGGCTTCCTCCTCACATTCATGTTGCGTTGCGACTTCCGTTTCCGCGGGAAGGGTTGGTTCATTATTCTCAGATGATATTTGTGATTTTTCTTGATGTTCAATCGGTAACGAATCCTCGACAGTTTCCGTTGGTGTGTCAATTTCTGCTTGTCTAGTGTTGCTGTGCTGCTCTTCATCATCAGTTTTATTTTGGCTATCTGTAATTTCCTCTTCTTGTTGGTCTTTCTCTTGTTCTTCCTGTTTCGCCGGTTCAGCCAAGGGGTCATTTTCAGTTAATTTATCCTGTGGCTGTTCCTCATCCTTAGACTCAACATCCTGTTGCTTAATCGGCGACTCCGTGCTTTCCCGCGTTTCAGTCTGTTCGTTACATTTCTGGTTGGTCGTCGTATTTGTTTCTCTTAATTGTGCTAATAGAGATGTTCTTTCGTTTTGCAGCGTTCTACATAATTGTTTGAGTTGTGTCAATTTTTTACAGGTTGTTGCAAATTCGGCGTCCCTCTGTTGTTTGTCCGCTGCCATTTCTAAAAGAGCCGTTTGACTGTTCTCCCAACGTTGTTTCCACGTTCGCGTTTCCATTTCAAGTTTCAATATTTGACTTGACATCTGTCGTAGCAAAGCAATAGGTCAAAAATCAATACTGCTAAATATTTAATGCCTGTAGAACTTACCTTCTCCATTTCTTCTTTAAATCCACCAAACACACTATTGCTTTTCGTAAGAGCATTTTGGAATTCATCGTACTTATCAGTGTATATACTAAGCTCACTTCGTAGACTAGTTTCCATTGCCTGCAATTCTCCTATCTGCATCTGTTGCTCGGTTAAATTCTGTAACATAGTTTATAATATTTTTTCATGAACATACTGAAGTTTGATTAGATATACAAAATAATATTGTAACATCACCAATAAAAGTTGCTGTTTTTCTTTTAACAACGCCTCCTTTTCAGCTGTCATTTCCATTTTGGCCTTCGCTAATTTTGCTTCATGTAATTGTGATTCTAGTATCATTTGTTCGTTTAACTGTTTTATTATGCGCAAGCTGTGATCATATTGTTTACACATAATGTCAAAATTCTTTGAAGTTTTGACACTGGTTGCATGACATTTTTCCATAGCACTATTGTTTTCTTTGCATTGATTCATAAGTGCGGTTACTTCAGTGAAAGCATTTTGAAGCTGTGAAGAGAATTCCTTACGTTTTTCTTCCTCTTCTCGAATTCTCAATAAACTTTCATCTTTCACTGCTTTATTTTGTCTTTGAAGTTCTCGACATAGGCTCTCCAGTCGACTTCGAGCTAAAACAGCTTTACTACGTTCAGCTTGAACTTGTTCCTTCTCACGTTGTATCATAATTACTTTTTTCTCTGATTGTTTTAAGGCCAATTGTAACTTTCGATTTTCATCGATAACCTCAGAATATTTTTTACACATAGCTACTAATTTCTCTTCAGAACTCTCAAGATTACTAAGACTCTTCAACACTCGTTCTGCACTCCTGTCATCTTTCTTTTTGGATCCATCCTTTTTGAAATTTTTTTTATCTTTAACATAATCATTTGGCTTTGTCTGAAACAGTAACATCATATGATTTGAATTGAACAAAATAAAATGTTTTAAATCATAACAATACCAAGGTATCAAGGTAAATATAACGCATGGCTAATAGAATTTCAATACAAAATGTTGATTATACAACTGAAAAGCACTTTAATTGAACTTTAGAACAAATTTAATAACTGGTTACAAATATGTATAAATATTTTATACCCAGGAATCTGAGCAAACACAGTAGGCAAAACGGATGTTAAGGTTAACAGCTACATGTTACAGGTTTAGCACACTTACCTCGTTCTCTTCCTTAACCGTTTCGGCAGTTAAAGTTTCAACGATTTCAGAAACCTCGCTATCCATTATCCAAATATCTGTAAATCGCGATGACAGTATAAGTTTAATCTTATATAGATGGAGCTTAACGATCAAACAGCAGCAAAATTAATCCATGCCGCCATTGGAAACAAACGGTCTCAGCACTTGGTAGCGCATCGAAGGAGAACGAATGTCTATAAAAGTTGTTTAGAAGATTATGCGAAATCTAAGTATCCCTTCTTTCATTCCATTTTTTGTTCTTTCTACCGTGCGTCCATGTCATTATCTATTATGCATTTTAAAATGTAACATATTTTTATGGATCATTTACCAGTAGTATTATAACGAATGAAGAATTCAAAAATCTCTATAATGTAAAATGACTCAAGAACAAAGGTCTCTCTTCAGAAGTGCGTAAAACAGTGTGGACTGGTACCGTTTTGGATTCCGAAATTCTGGTATCCTCAAAAACGGTTTACTAAGCAGAACTCAGGGAGAACGAAGAGTATAGAGATGTCGTACGTTTTATGATAAAGCTTTTCAAACATCGAGTGTCCTATCGCTATGAATATATTTACCAGATGAAAGTCAGGTGTATCCGAAAGGCTTGTGAAATTCAAAAAAGGCAGGTCACAACTAAAGTGAAGCACGGTATGAAGGAAGAGAACCGAAGACAGTGGTTATTTCGGGAATAAATCTAAAGTTAGATTTGTAGTAGCTGAAGATGCGACGTCGTGGTGAAGCGTCGCAACGGTTTCAGAAGTTGGCAGAGTAGGTGGAGCCTGCAAACAAAAGTGCGTTACCTTCTCTCAATTGTCACGGTGTAACAAAGTATCTCATAATTAGATGATTTTTATGTTACAGTTGCACAATATGCTTGTCACGTGTAAAATCCATACGAATAATTAACGATGGGATCGTTATGCAAGAATTTTTCTCATCGATATTAACATTATAAATTCAAATTGATTTCCATATACATATGCATCCCTTTCAGTGTGCTCCATTGTATGTTCATACTAAGCCATTCCGAGTTAATTTCAGGACTTTTTTACATAAATGGAATCCCCCAGATAAGACACCATCAAAAAGTCGTCTTAAAGACATGTAATGAAACAGAGGCTAACTTTTGGACATTTTAAAATTGATTTTAGTCTGGGTTTCTTTTTCTTCGACTCCATATGCATATTTTATTGTGTGGTGACTTTATATTTTATTTCCTCAATTAATTCTCATGCGCAATGGCTTATTGGACGACGTTCCGAATTATGCAATATCAATTGAATTAACGATATATTTCGACATCGTTCAATGCATTTGAACGATCATTGACATTTCTTTAAAAACAATTAACGTTCGTGTCTCGAATTAAAATGTTTGCATTAAACTCCATAAAAATGTCAAGTGTACGAAAACTCATAGCTACCGTTTATGAACATTGCCAATAGCATGACTGCCGTGATAATTAGAATGACAGAAACGTGGCAGCTTAACGGCGCCTGCCAGATAGCAATAATTCTACTCGGACGTAGCTCTTGGTGTATTCACGCCAGGAGGCTCGATAAAATAGAAGCCGTGCTTTTCAGTTTGTTTTAATATATCAGCGCCATCCCTTATGACCATCAGTGACGATTCGTATTCGAAGCTCGCAACGGATAAAACCTTCGATAAGCCAGTGGACAGTTTCCATTGTAAGAATTATGTTATTAGCATTACCGGACGCCGCGTTACATTTTCATAAGAGAGGCCCACTGTACTAAAGGTAGATGCTTGCACGTATTGAGCGTGTATAGTTTCTGCGAAATGCTTGTGCGCCGCGAAACATTTTGCATGGTAAAGAGCGAAGATCTACTCGAAATTCTGAAAGATAATTTTTCTGAATTGGAAATCGCTGAAGCTTCACTACGGTTTAGCGATTTATTAAGTCTTCAGACTGAAACCTTCGAAACTTTTGATTGCATATATTCCACTTGTTTAGCATTGACACTCGATGGTGCTTTCAGGCACGAAAATATGTAGGCCAATAGAGCTCCGGATTAGGATCCTTTATCGTTATTCGAATTCTTAGGTTCTGCTTGCCGATAACTCAGCCGCAAGGAATGCGTGAATTAAAGATCATGTACATACGTATATACCGACCTCGAATGGACGCGAGTATTTTTAAAGATAGATCTCTATTTTTAATTCATTCTGATTATCATCCCATAATACATTCATATGGTTATTTCGAATCGATATGCAATTTTTGAAAATCATGCCAAAATATGTATCAAACTTTTAAAATCCCTGGCAGAATATTGTAACACACTAAGTAAAACCTAACCTTAAAATGAACGCGTTGAGGCGAATTCCAGTCGCTTGAAATTTCCATTTTACTGTTTGGTTCTCCTGGCAATTTATACAAAGCTGGCATTTTTGCACGTACAGTTTCTCCAGTATTGGACCTTTTCCAAATCTTGACAAATGCTCGAAGTTCATCAAAATTCCTTGAGGCATCTTCTGGGGGCCGTTATAAAAATTGTGAGTGCCTTCTTGCGTTCCGAATCCCCGAGAATACTTCGCACATTGCGCGATATCATTGGCGATTACATCGCACGCGTGTTTATTTCATCTATCGATAAAAATCAAATAAGTGTCATCCCTATGCTCCTTTCATTAAACGCTAATGCTTTATATCTTTATGATGGGTTCGGAACATCCTTGAAACTTCACGAGGGAACTATGAGGCAATAACAGAAGAGCGATAAAAGTTCTTCAATAAATCCCATGCATCGTTTTTATACGAAAATCATCAGGAAACTGACTATTGTTAAAGTTAGTTGAAGGTCGGGTCTAAAACTATACATATATACTTTGAACGAAAAAAAGAACGAATTCAACTCATGGTTCATATCGTTTGAGAATCTTTCAAAGGGACTATTTACACGTAATATTTATTTGAAATGTATGAAGTAGGAATTCTATAAAACCTATAATGGCCTCTGTGCTGTTCGCATCCGTTAAACATTTTCCTCGGAACTTGTTACCGCAGATAACATTTAGCCATGTTATAAGTGCTTCGATAACGGAGCGGTTCTTCCTTCATATTTAGTTCCAGGGCGATGCGAATATAACGGAGTTTGAACCGGGAAAGTCTTCGAATAACAACGCCTGCTTTTTGAACGTCGGTAAATTTAGTAAAATTAAACAGGACTCTGTGTTTTAGGTTGAAATACGAAGTGAGCTTGGCGGTAATTTTGAAAATAAAATAGTCCAATGGCGATACCAGTCATAAAAAAAGGAATTGGTTAACGTCCATTGAATAAAATGCGCGGGGCTAATGCGCACTGATCGGCTGGCAAGTCGGAGCATCGTAAACAAAACTCGGAGGCAACGCGTGGATTCGATCAGTGAGGCGGCAGCTGTGCTACAAAGATCATCCGATTTTTGTCAGTTTCATGTCGCAGTCACCATACGATTCGTTGACGATAGTTGCTGCTCAGTTAAGGAATCGATGGTTTATTCTTTTCTTATACTGAGAGAACGATATTCTGCCAAACTTGCATGAGCGAGAAAAGATCGATCGTGCAATGAGAATATAGAAACATCGTGATAATTGAAGTTTACGATAATTCGATGTGCAAGAGAAGAACGTATTGTCTAGTAAAACGTAATATTTTACGTAAAACGCAAGTAAGTCCGACACTGCCCTTGACTTCTACTGAGACTTTCCTCAGCTCGGGATAAATCTTCCGTTTTCTCTTCAACGTGGGACAAAAGTGAACGACTGGTATTCCGTGGACAATTTTTTAGTTCATACGTCAAAGATTAGGCTCAGCATTAGCAGGTAGAGCTGGACGAAGGGCCCTGTGCGGCGTTGCCAGATTCTCTAGGAAGATCAAAACCCAACGTGAACAACACTGAACGGCAATAAGAAGACTGTATACGAAGATCGGCGTGAGAGATTTGTCAAATGATTCCTTAAAACAAAAATTAAAGATACCAAAAACAAGTCATCCTATGCCAAACAGAGATTTTTTCGGAAAAATTTCAACGGAATCAAGATCCAAACATTGTTATCAAAATAAAAGAAATTTACGTATTCACAAAATTTACATGCCTTATCGTGAGAGGAAGTAGGGATTACTCAATCGTTAACAGTATAAATCAAACAGAATTTTTGTGTTCACAAGAAATGTACAAACTAGTCTTGATAAAACAGAAATAATAATCTGTAATAGAAATCAGTGTGAATTTGCCTTTCGAAAAGTGCCCAGTGTTCATTTTTAGATCTAGAAGATCCTTAAGAAGGATTGATCGAATCTCTACCAGACACTTCAATCTAATACAAAAATGAATGAATTGGTGAACAAAGCGTGGAACGATACTATGGATTCAATGTCCCATCTGGAAGTAACCTCGACCGTGATTATACCTAATATAATGGTACCAGTATCAAAAAGACACATAACGTTTGCCTCTCAAATTATTTTAACTCTGGTCTACTTCACCGGTGTCATCGGCAACATATCAGCCCTAGTCATCCTATTTCATCGTGACAAGGTCAGTACTTGAGAAGAAAAATTATACCCTATTTACGACATACAGAATTAGTTCAGCAGTGCTACGAGCGAAATATCATGCAGCATTTAAAAGAATTACGAATTATCTACGCAGAAGGTTATCATGGCCGAAAAATTTTGTGCATTATATTAAGTTTCAATAAATCCCATGTTTTAATTTTGATAAACTGATTAGTCGCATGTCCATTACTTCGTCATAACGTTATGTATTCCCAATGTTAAATATCGTTATCGCATTACTCAAGCGGAACAGTCTTTGATTATACGAATTAGTTCCATTGCCCCTAATACTTGAGAGAATTATGTTCGTGGGTTCTCGCCCGATGATCATGATGCAATGCCGATCTAAGTCTTCCGATCAAACTGGCTCATATACATATAACGTATGAGAGCTTGAAGGTTCTACTACAAATTTTAAGATATGGGATTTTTGACCCATAGCATTACTTCCTGTATTTACGTAGAGCATCTTTATTATAGCATCCTCGAGAAACGAATGCAATTTATGATAATAGTTTAGAAATTCTTAAGAAAAGTCAATATAGGTTTGCTAATAATATTCAATATCGAATATACGTCCGTGAGATATTTTTTTGATTGAGAATCAGAATTGACAATTTATTAAAGATATTTAACCCCTGGCATTGTAATGACATTTGGGGTCAATTGTATCGTGAAATCTCATTGATTCTGGTAATTCATTTTGTTTTTGGCAATGGTTATCATTACTGATACTTTAAGGACCTAATGTCAAATTCATCTACGTAGTATCGTATTTGCTATATCCAATCAATAAAATCTGCCGTGCACTATCGATGATCAGGAGTAATAATGCATATGTATTATAACGGGGTATCCGGCTCGGCTCGTCCCCGCTATAATTAATTTTTATCCATTGAGCCGCCAGGGAGCGCTAGAGGGCTAGAAATTTCCGAAAAATTATGAGTTCTGATCGGGATTCGAACCCGATACCTTCGGACTGCCAAGTCGAGCACTTACCACTGTGCTACTGAACCCACTGTCCGACCTGATAAGTCCTATTTATTTATTTTTCGGTCATTCCTAGGTGGCATCCCCTCCAGCTCTGTACCGCCACGTTACAATATATGGACTCTTGGTTGATTTGTTGCAGAGGAGAAATCGGAAGCACTTGCTGATGCTGCGATGTTTGGTATTGAACGATTTGGTCGCGCTGCTTGGAATGCTGGTGCAAATGTATTTAACCATCTACGTGGGAAATGTCTTCCCCCCGAAGACGTCTTGCTCTTTTCGTGTTGTTTGGCGACTCTTTGGATTGTTCAGTGGTTGCGTAGCGATTGTTATGGCTGCTGAAAGATGGTTGGCTCTTACGCGACCGTTCCTTTACCAGAAGGTAGGTTTAGGATAATAATAAATTCAATGGGAATTTTATTGATGGAATTTCAATAGCGAAGGACCCGATGGACCTTTAAAAAGAAACCGAGACTTCAAATAATATTTGTTCAATGAATAAAGATTTGTGGGTAATTCAAATGAGAATCGTAACGTGATCTTACATCGATTCACTGGAGTCCTGATATTCAAATTTATGAAAACTGCTTGATATTTAATTTTCTGGAAATTTTTCACAATGAAAATTTATCGTTTCTTGAATATTAAAAAAACCTCATACAGGTTGAATATAGTAAAAAATATATCTCGTTTATATGCAGAATACATTTCGCATAAGATATACTCTATATATATCTGGGATATACTATGTAATACAATTAAAAAGTGATATATTCAAGATATACAGTATTATATAATAAAAAATATATTTATTAATATATTCCATATACATGACATTTTCCCGAGGACCAGTTTTCCGTTTGAAACACGCATGCTATACTCCATGCGTAGTAACGCGGAGGATGCTCACTGGCGCAATTTCGTGATGTTGTTCAATCGATGATAGATGAACTGACCTATAAACAGGATTTTAGGGCAATGGTCGCTTCGAAAATGAATTAAAACAAATGTTGCTTGTTTGAAAGAATTCTGAAGTTTATGAATGACCAAGGGAAACGAGAATTAGTATATTACATTAGAGATGCGTCACTTTCACGGTTATCGCGGTGGCGCAAGAACGAATCTCTTCTGATTTATAATCTTGAAACAGAGCCAGAAAAATATTAATTTACTTGTAGGAGAGGACATTAAAATTCGAGCACTCTTGAGTCAAAAGTCCCGAAGCACAGAAATATCTAACTATAAAAATTAGAAACCGAACGAGTAACCTAACCTAATCTAAAAAATCGCATTGGTAGAGAATCGTAAATCGTAACTGAAGAGTTTATCTGACACGAAATTATCTGTTTAAAAAATTTTGGAAAAAACTATCGATTATTGATTAAAAGTTTCAACTCAACTAACAACAAACGTATCCGGGGTGTCCCTCGCGGATTTTGACGAAACTTGATAAGCAAGTAGAGCATCTCGAGATATAAATATACGTAGAATTTGCTAATATTAGGTTCCGTTCGTAGGATGATAATAATAAAAATAATGCACTCGGCAAGTATCTCGATTTTCGCACGATAAGGGAATACGAAGCCCCGTGGCAAGTTGTAGATATATTAGACAAGAAAAATTGGATGCTTTCACTTTCAAAATTCATTGGACCGATACAGTGCTGTTGTGTTAAACGATCACAGGAATTTTACTGACTACGTGATTACCTTGATGAGTTTCAAATTTACGCATTTTGGCTTTGCAGCAGGACGTTATTGGCAGCGCGTGAATCATTCGATTAGGGTCGACAAATTCAAAATTGTGAAATTTCAATTTGTAATTTTTGGCTTGAATAAATATCATCTATGTATTGCTTAAAAATATAAATCTTGCTGAATTTCTTATGGCACATTATATTTATTATTCAAGTTTGCACCATTTTTTTTACAATATTAGAAGCACGCTTCGTTTATTCACAGTTAATATTCATTTATTTCAAATATAAAATGAGAAATCTAAGGAAAACGAATGCAGAAACTTTTGTAGGATATTTCTAGAAAGTATCATTTATTAGGTTGAGTAAATTGAACGTATACGAGTAATTGGTTCTAATCAGAGAATTCGCGTTCTTCGATGTGATTAGAGGCCATCTTTGATGAGCTATACTTATCCAGGATCTGTAGCGAATAAAATTCATCCTATATTTTATACCTGACTCAAAGCGAGGACGAATAAAAATATATTTATGGAATCTAAAAAAATCTCGTTGAAATTTCAGTACGATTTCCATACCATGTTCTTTTACCCTGTACTTTATTATGTCGACAAGTGTTAAATTTTCGCTGTGGAAGAATAAAATTGAATTCTTTCAATCACATCGAATCGCTGTTTGCAAAACCTAATAAAGATTTGTATTGCAACATTTCCTTCAGTTTTGCATAAAATTTCGATGCACGAGTATCAAAAAATTCATAAAACTTTTTAATCACCTACAAATGCTAGGATGTTCACTAATTACCTGTCTATGAGAAATTTGCTGAAATTTAGCAGGTCACCCGAACTATGCCCGGGATCTTAATTAAAGGTCCTTACAATCCCATGGGACATTAACTGACTTTAGGACATTCCAGACAAACGATCGTGGTCTGCCGTTCTGATTACGTAAATTTCAAGGTCGATTTATTTTTATGGAGCAAATTGGATGTGAATCAGTCATAAAAAACTGGATCGACCGAAAGGCATAATAAACAATCACACGTAAAGTGATCGTCGATATAATTTTCAGTAAAGCAAAACTTAAGACACAATGAAATATTGCACGAAAAACTAGGAGTCTCTAGCATTCATCCAAAAATTGGAGATTTTGCTTCAAAGTTGAGTGTAGAATTTTGCTTCGATGTTTCTTCACCCCATTCGTAGATTAATTCATTGGAGTTTGATCTAATAATAAATGAACTCGTTTAAATTACGAAAATTTTGAAAATATCATTTTTTCTATTTTTTTTTTTTTTTTCTTCAATAACACTCCTATTTAATTGGCTTGAAGTTTAAAATAGTGAAATACATTTTTAGCACCGATTTTATTATGGGTTATGAAGAATCATGTATTATCGTTACTAATTTTTTCTTTTTCTTAAAGCGTATCGATTTCTCAGGATTTTGTAAACGAATGAGTGTACCCACGTTAATTTATTTAATGGCCGACAGTGTTTTAAGTTTTGGGTAAAATAAGAGCGGCACTCCGATTCGTACGCCTGGCGTTCTATACGCCGCCTAAGATTCGTGAGCAAGCATTGCCAAAATAAACGCTCGTTACGAATGCGGGGATGTGTAGCCAGGCGAGGAAGTAAATATGCTGGGTTGAAATTTGTATCGGGAATCGCAAGTTAGAAAAATCAATGAATTTACAAGCTAGCTGGCACATGTATATATATTTTGAGGTAAATTGAGTGCAAGACATTTTAAACGACATTTACATTTTCTTCTGAATTCACCATAGAGGCGAGCGCTACGTGACGTTTTCAACGGGATGCGAAAACGGCAACAAGCTGCTCATAAACGTTTCGTCAGGTTATTTGCGAAATTGTCATGCCGAACAACTAGACTATATTTTGCATCCATTTTTTCCTCGTCATCTTCAATGAATTTGATTCGGGGCCAAGTTCGTATTGTTGATTGAGAATATTCTTGCTTGTCCTTTTCTTTTGTTCAGAGGAATAATTTTGTCCCCCTTTTTTACTTAACTATCTCGTTGGGGTTATTTTTATATTCATATTCCCCAGTACATTAAAAGTCTTCCAGCCTCAATAAACATCTTGCAAAATATTTTTGCTACTTAATTTACCCAAGTAGTGGTATTCAATGTGATGCGTTTAAAAATAATTATTACAGTGCTATGTACTACAGTATTATAGATAGACCAGATAAACCGGAAATAGAGACCACAGAGATCGCAAAAACTCGAAAAAATTGGCGAGCGCGAGGGATGCGAAAATATCAATGAAATTGAAAGTGTCGTACAAAATAAATTGCAATGAAAATAATTTTATAGAATTGTTTTCTTTTTCCCGAGTTCTAAAGCATTCTCGGATACATCGTTACTTTTCATATTATTGTGCACGTAATAAAAACTCATCGAACAAAAGTCACAGGGTGTATTAATCCCGCGATCGCAATTACTTCAATTCCAATTGTTACCCTCCGGGACAGTGCAGTATATATGGAACCTGCGATTGTCACTAATTCGATAGAATTAACGATTCGATTCGGGTATACATATAGCTTTCCTCTTTTCTTTTTTTTACTAGCTTCCCAAGAAACACGATATCGCCCCATTGTGCTTCCGGGGATTGCTCCTCCTACGGTATAGATTCGTTGAACCTTATTGCTGATAAAAACAATTATATTTCGTCACGGTGCACACATCCCATTGATGCTCTTAATTCAATAGGAAAAAACACGGCAACTAGTTCATCGTTCCTTATCGACGTCTTCACTTTATCGAAAGGTGCAATTGTAATCGTACATCATAACTCTATCGAATATTGCAATTTCACCTTAAATTGCATTATCGCAGTGCACGTGGCGTTTGAAATGCATCGACGCACTGAACTAACAGGATGCATACACGTGTGGTATCAACAGTGGGGTCGCTATGGGTAGTATTGGAACTATTAAAACGCATCTGACCGGCGGAGTGTCAAAAGTGTAGAAAGCATCTCGACGTTGAAAGGTATTGCGTAAATACACAGGCGTCTTCGAGCCGTCCCGACGCCTCCAAAAAGCACTTTGGTCATAACCGGATCTTTTCTCGTCCTGGTTGATACGAGTTTTCCATCGGTATTTCAACCCGGTGCTAATCGCAAAAACACTTCTAACTGAATTTATCGATATATTTACGTTAAGATGCTTCTTGACCTGGAAAGCTTTCGAATATTTTTATCAAGCAATTTTGAAATTCCCGCTCCTTTCGCACCTCCCTCATGCATCGAATGAATTGGAATTTATTGCACGCATCCATACGATAAGAGATATTTTCATTTGCATTATAAAAATTAGGTTGTACCGTCCACGTGACTTGTTCTTATTGTGCGTCAGAGCCGCGTGTGATTCTTCCTGTGACAGGTTGGCCCATTTACACGACAGCTCAGACACGCCTTTTCTCTCCGTTTTTTTCATGTAAAAGTTCCTCGATTTTACTTAGATGAAATCCAAGCATACACGAAGCACACAAAGCATACTTCTCCATGAGACAGATGGGCGTCTTTTCTCTCTCTTAATAAAACAGCTTTTTTTTAGTACTTTCCAGCGACGGTCACACGAGAATTAAGTGGAAGATGACCCTGTCGATGACAGTTTTTTTTGTTGGTCCCGCATGATATTTTTCACGTATCTCCTCGGAGCTACGAGGAGATAAGAAAAAGCGAGTGAGAATTCTGATAACGGTTGATTGTCCATAGTTATTTTTTTACTGTATGACAAACAATCTCGATCGATCTTTGTATTAGGTTCTTTCAGAATTTATTTAGTTTTTTATTATTAATATATATATGTACATCCATTCTTCCCATCGGAACAAACAGTCGGCTCTTATCAATATTGTGTGCGCGATAGAAAGGTTCCATATCAGTCACACGAGAGCGTGCATCGAAATATCAGCCAAAGTCCTCGGCCACAGAATGCCTTTTGTTATACGGCAATGGTCAGTTGGCATAAACTCTGTAAAATTTGAATAAATGATTTATGATGGTATTCAAGTACGAATATATACAGTGGCTCCAATGTGGCAGCCGTTGCTTGTTTTAAAAGCAACCGGAAGTGACATATTCTCCTGGCCAATTTGCGTCGTGATTGATTTCCCGCGACATCCACACTGGCAAATCTTTAATGTCGGGTAGGTAGTGTGCCAAAACCGTGCGTGTCGCGTGTACATAAATTCGCTGTACTATAATTCAAAATAAATGACGCAACGTGCGCCGTCTCGGCATCCTGTTTACTATTTTGTTTCAATTAGCCGATACAATTTTGAGACAGATTAGAGGATACTCAAAGAGGAGGAATAATTGAAATTTTCGTTAATCCACGCGTAAAGGTATCTCGACATTAAATATAGATCTCAGAACGTTACGATAGAGAAGATTAAGTGGTTGAGAACAAAATTATCGGGCCTGACAAAAATAATGACCCGAGCTTGAGTACCCCGAAAGTTTCATTGACGTTATACTTTATTTTTGCATCGATCTGTTATAAGGGGATGCGAAATAAAAAATGATTAGGGTGAAATATGAGACGCTTGCCTGTCGCTAAAGTACTCCGTTTTTTTTGCGCATCGTCGAATTTTTAGTACGGCAACATTACGATGACTTTATATGACTCGTCAATCACCTGATGCGAGGCGTTACTCGATACGCCCCTAATGAGATTAATGACTTCAATTTTCTCGCGAGCGAGTGAGCAATTAGTTTTTAAATTAGAATCCTATAGCTAAGAATCAATAGAGTAGTCAGGTATTTGCTTTATTATTAAACAATCGTAAAATAAAATAAAGAGTTGTCAACAAATTGATAGTTAAAATATGATTCGAGTATGCAGACCCTAGTAACATTTAAGTAACACTGAAAAATGAGAAAAACACTGTTACGGTAATTAAAGTTATATCGTTCGAAGAAGGTGAGATGGCTTAGGGTCAGGAGTATCCCCCAAAAAACACTTACATGTAAAAAACTACGGCAAGTACAGGATTGCTGTGAATTCCTCTAACAAAAAGTATTGATATCATATTATTGAGGCCAAGTACATAAGTCACTACATGTTTTCCTATTATATGATCTAGCACTGGCCCATCATTTTAATTATATTTTCAATATTTCCTATAACGTTTTCGCTACTTTTTTATGTTACTACTGCTTCCCGTATTTAATTATGACTTAATGGTGATTTAATAATTAATAAAACTTTAGATGATTCCTTATCGAGTACTACTTGG
>NW_014332873.1:240658-300999 GCF_000341935.2 Cephus cinctus
CACACGCGCTTCACATGAAAGCCTTAATAATTCTATATTATTGTGAAAGCAGCCTTATGTCAACTGGAAATTCGGTGTGAACGGTAGCTTCACGTCCAAAGTGTATTTGATTGTGTTGTGTATTCGTAAGTTACCAACACCATCCAGAGTACAAATAGGTAAAGAAGGCAAAGTAGTCAGCGCCATCTGTCGTGTAAAAAATGCGATGGACGTGCGAAGACGACGACCACGACGACGGAACTGAAATAAAATCATCTCGCTCGCCATTTCAATACGCCCTGATCTCGTACACTAATCGTATTGAACTTGGTGGCAATCGCTTCAGAACCTTCAATTCCTATAGTGAATGTATCAATAACTTTTCCTCATATATAGCGGTTCATAAGATATTTCGTTCCAAACACAGGTATAAGGAGTTGACTCGAGTAAAGAGTCTCGGCGCGCTGCGCCCTGTACAGCCGGTTGCCTGTACTTGGCGCGAGACTCGACCGAGTCTCTTGATCAAGAATTTGGCGAATCGATCGAAAATAATGAGTCAGATTAATTAAATAGAGGTAACGACCCCTCGAGGAGAATCAGGAAGCTTCTTAGAAGATTCGAATTAGTTAATTTGTTTAAGTGCCATGCAGTCCAAGGCGAATTGTTCAGGGTCACGTGGTCTCTTAGCGAAGTGCATTCTTTAAATAGAAAGTAGGTACTTTAGTACACCAGCCAAGTCGAAGGTCAATCGGTGCCCATCCCTTGGGACAATGAGACAGCCATGATCGATGATAATATAAAATATGGAGAATAAAAAAGATCTTTTATAAAAAGTGCAAAAGTGACTCAATTAGAACCTAAGCAATGAAGGGTTTATTGAACTTGTCCTTCTAGGAAAAATACTAGGACCGTTGCACGAAAGACGTTTTTTAATTGAGTCGAAGCCATTCGAAGGCTACTGGCACTCGTCGCCCTTCCAAGCTGCTAATTAATCCAATATGACGATTAGTATTCATGTCGGATAGCGCCGCTCTCAAACTGTCGCAAATATTACAGTCGATTGATCGTCCGCAGCGAGCATTAATTTTAGCTCTAAGCCTCCAACGCTTCAATTAGTATTCCTCCGGGAGCACGTCTACCTGGCATCGCTTTGACTTTGTGTTTGCTATCGGGTTAGAAGCCATTATATTCCCTACCTGAGCCTTTTCCTCATGGAAGTCAAGACGTCACGTTAGATCTGTTAATTGATCTCAAATTCTCGCGAATACTCATCCACCTCAATTCATAGTCATCGAGAAATTGAATACTTGACAATTTTTATTGCTAGGATTCATAGATCGAGTTCCGCCTTTAGGTCAGATGCATGATATATATTTCGAAAAGGAACGAAGCCGGAAGGCTTCGTATTTCCGGTCCCTCGGGTCTTCGTATCCATAATTCCCTGAAATAAGAAACTTCTCCTCGCTAACTCAAGATCAACATCTTAAGCATTGACAAGCATGCATTTTTCCAGCAGGTGACGTATCCGGTGATAGTACGATGCATGCTTGGACTCTGGTTGGCTGCTGCAGCTTTGTCCAGCCTGCCTTTGCTTGGATTTGGTCTCTACTACAAGGGCGACAAATGCAAACGCTACAGGGAAGCTACGGAACCCGAAGATATTGCCTATGCCTACGTATTCTTCTTCTTCGGTACGCAGAGTTTCTTACTAAAGTTTTCAATCAACCAACCACGTGGTTTAAACGGTCCTAATTGGCAGTACTGATTGTTGATAGTAATTAATTTCCAATTGCAGGCACTGTCCTCTGCCTCTGCATCGTCTGGTGTAATCTGGCTGTATCGAGAGCCCTTAGTAGGCTGGGACGTCGCGATGGTACGATCAGACGCATCTCAAGGGCGTCATCCAGAGCTACTCCGCTACTCACGGTAGCTGGACCACCACCTCCAATCGTACCAACCGTCGAGGAAAAAGCATTTTCACGCCTAATGGCCGTTCTGTCGATATCATTCGTCATATGCTGGATGCCTCAAATGGTAAGTGGATCTTCATCCTGCGAATGACCATGGATCAACGTGGATCAGACGCTATTTGCATACTCATTTCATTCACTTTGTAGACCAGTCATAAACATAGCCATCCGCACCTATCTCCTTCGTGATCAAATTTACAAACTTAAAGCACGCCCATGGAATTAATTATAGACCTAATCAATTTTGGTATCGTGAATTTTTCTACTGAAATTTCTTTTTTTTTCCAACGATAATTCGATCAATCGATCATGTATGTTTTTTTTTCTTGTTGGACGTAATGCATTACTTCGCATAATAATAATGGTTTTTACATCGAGCGACTGAGCCTATATACAGGGTGTTCCGAAACTACCTGACCCGGTGGGTATGGCCGTGTTCGGGAGGCTTCACTGATCATGAAAATGACCTTTTTGTCCGGAAGGTCATAGTTTCTAAATTGGAGCAGGTCAAAGTTGACCAATCAGAACGAGGCGTCAAGAGAAACGTAGGTACCTACGAACTCTGAGTTTTCTTCCCTCGCTTTTGTTTCTCGGTGGCTTCTTTCTTGTTTCTTGTTTCCAATAGGCATGTCTTCGGCTGACGTCATCCAGCCCGAAGCTACCGAGAAACAAAAGCGAGGGAAGAAAACTCAAAGTTCGTAGATGCCTACGTTTCTCTTGACGCCTCCCTCTGATTGGTCAACTTTGACCTGCTCCCATTTAAAAACTATGACCTTCCGGGCAAAAGGAAGGTTATTTTCGTGATCAGTGAAGCCTCCCGAACACCGCCATACCCACCGGGTCAGGTAGTTTCGGAACACTCTGTATATAGCTCAGTGCCAAAAGCATCACTCGACCAACATAATGACGTACGATTAAGCACACGAATAAATTCACTGAACAAAGACAATGCTTTGCGAATAGCTGAACGCACGGGAAAAGCACTTGCCATTTTAGTCAGGCTATTTTTCGCATACGATTTAGTTAACGTCGTTATTCAAAGCTACCACCACAACGGGCCTACGTTCCTATGACAATGTCCAACGTGTAGTTTACTCGGCTGACTTCGGTGTGAACTTCTCAACGATCTAAAAGCGTTCGCAAAACGATCGTATTATCCTTCGGCCGGGCTGGATAATTATCGATTTGGATTTCCGCACGCGAACTTCAACTTCCTCTACGATCGTTCTCAAATTTGTAAATCGCTCCTCGTGTCGTATTATTTTGAAAGATTGTCACGTACCCTATCCTCGTGATGTTTTATGCCTACGCAGGTAGCTATAGGTATACACCGTGTGCCTCTTATTGGCAGAAATTCTTTTGCCCATTGCCAACCATGATATTCCAATAGTGATCAATGGCGTTCTTTGATTCATAAATAATTAATGAATTAATGCAATTCTCAATCCAAATGCACTGACCGATGCACTCAACTGCAGTTCAAGGTGATTCCCTGCATTCCATTGGAACGCTAGGAAGTCAGTTTCCGGTATCTCGTGGGAGAGTAGGCTAATTTTTGTTTGGACCATAACGGCCTCAATATTAAAAATAGTTATTCATTACTATTTTGAAATACGCCCACGACTTGAAATTTTTTTTATTTTTTTTTTCTCTCAATTTTATTACTCGCGTACCAGTTCGACCTTCTTGCATCGAAAGATTTATATTTTTACTAGTGCCAAACGACGAGAAATATTATGCAACTGGCTGACTCGATAACGTGGACGTGGCTGTACGTGTAGGCACGTGTTTCTGAATGCGTTTAGTTTTTATTCCATTCGGTAAATATAGGTACGGTATAGTAGGAATTTAGTTTTAATAGTAGTTGAATGCTCGAGGCGTTCGTAGATGCTTAGGAATGCCGTTGTGGGACTTCCTGAAATATTTAGAACTGCTTAAGTAGTTATTGGAATATTTAGATACACGGAACCTTTTTTTACTCTTTTTTTCCAGATTTCCATACCTCTCGCACAGTACTCGATGACTTTACCCGCAACTGCTACGGGTGTACGAAAATTTATTGGAATCTTTCACGTGGCTGCTGAAATACTTCTCTGCATTCATTTCACCTTGGATCCATATATCTATGTCCTCCTTCGACAGCGACCACGATTTCCACTGCTGAAGCCATTGTGCAAAATTTTCTATCCTGGAAGAAGAAGCCGATCCAGTTCTTTCACCGGTGAGACACGAAGACTGCTATGATTTTTATTAACAATGATGAATGCGTTGTTTATTAATAGTAATGACTTTTTTTTTTAGGTACGACCGATCATCAAGGAAGCAGTGGGGATCCACCTACTCCCATAACCGAAGCACCCTCGACTTCTCTCAGCGAAGAGAACGAACTGCAATTAATGGCAGCAACTGCCTGAAATTATTTTTTGCGAATATTCCGTCGGAGGCAAAAGAAAAATGGCGAAACGCAACTCTGAGTCTTGGGGTCTCGTTTTTCTCGCAAAGTTCCGCAATCTTTTGCCTCGGGGGAATCTTCGTATTATAGCTTTCGCTACCGGTGATACTTAATAAGATTATTAACAGATCAAGATTTTCGTGTCCGTCAATCTGATGAAGTCTTGGGCTCTGTTTACGACCATTCATTTTTCTCGAAATATCCAACTATCTCGTTCACTGTTTTATTTGCTACCAAGCCAATTTCTGGAGATAGCCATTACAATTAAACTTTCAATAAATCTTATCGATGTGGAAACTAAATCGTATCGATTTAGTGAATATTTATATCGAACAAAATTTTGGTTATGGTTATCCTTATGTGTAGAAGCATAGCAAGTTACTTTCGGTTTCAAGCAACTTTGTGGAATATCGAGGAAACGTCAGTAACATAATAAGATTGAGATAATAAGATTAAAAATTTGAGCGAGAGTATTTATGGGAGAAAGGACGCCTAATTATAATTTACTTGGACAGTATAATCTTCAGACTGTTTTTAATCGAATAAAATTACGTTAAGTCTTATCAAAGATATTGAAGTATACATTTATATTTTTTTTGTTAATGAAGAAATTTTTTAATTATTAACGCCAATATCGAGCGACACATTCCGTTCGCGTACGAACGATTATTTTATCCGTATGATGGATAACGGTAAAGTACACTTTGGCAAAGTCTCACTCCGGTGACAATGATGTTTGCGGAGAGAACGTAACGCCCAATTTGTGGAAACTCACCTATGCGATATACGTTGATAGATTGTTAAACGAATTATAATTGGAAACCGTAATTGACTATGGAGCTGGGTGCCTTAAGAAAAGAAAGAAAAAAAAAAGTATTCTGTGGACTAACGAGCGGATAGCATATTTACGAGACACTCTCTAATTATCTTCTGGCTACATTCACTATTAGAGGATCATTCGACATTTTCGTAGCCGCCATTAGGCCATTGAAATATTTTTGTAAAGTGTCTATATGTATATCTGTTATCGTATACTGTACACTGGATAGTCTATTTTCATAGTGGCTATAGATAAATATTTTTAAAATCTTTATGCGATTCGCTTGTATTTCTCGTGTTTGATAAAAATACGTCAGAAGTCAAACTACATACAGACCTTACTGCAACGCATAAATCTAACGATTTAACATGATCATTATTCTATTGTATTATTTCTCCATCGTAAACATTATCGATTGGAACTCTAATCGTTTGTCACTGGCAAATGACGATGACGTTGATTATAGACGGGACTGATACAACTGACGAGTATTATCAAATACAAGAAATATCGCTTGCAAGTAAATCAATAACATATTCACGAAGAATCTCATAGGTATATTTATTTTTAACGAAAATCAAATCTGTATATCATGAAAAACCGTACGGTTTTCCCGGAAATATATGAGAAATCTGTATATTTTGAATAAGGTGCTTAATTACATGCTAAATCGTACTGAATTGAAGCGCATATATTTGTCGCTAATATATAAACGTTGGCGTGTATGTATATTTCTAGTCAATAATGTCAATGTTAGGTATAAGAAAAATGAAAAAACAAGTGATTAACACCGTAACAATACCAAAGTATATAATGCGTTGTAATCCAATTTTAACAGTATAACGATATATCATTTGATGCAATTTATACATATATTGAACATATCTATATATTTCCTTAAGTTAATTATATCAAAATAATAATTAGATGTTTAATGATACGATCGTACGAAAAACAATTATTGAATAGTACGACTGTCGTCAGATCTTATGTGATTAGATAAAACGAGGATAAAAATAAAAAGAATAATCAAGAGAAATAATGCCAAAGTGAAACATTTTTTTGAAACATAAACCGTAAGCATTTTATTATCGTGAAACTTAATATCAGACTGTTGTAATTCAAATACTCTATTAGACTTATGAACTGGAAAATTAAGTGTTACAAAAATATTGGCGAATCTTGTTAATTTCAACTATTTTTTTATATTCACTCTTTAAGTATATATTGCGTTGCGCTTAAAGAACATTTCGTTTTATTCGTACATAGGCAGTAAAGTGTATTGGAATTGCTGTATCCGGAGGCCTGTAATTGCTTGTAAGTTTGAGCTGTAATTATCATTACGAGTCTACGTAAAAACTTACTATGTAGATTGAGATTCTTATCATTGTCAAGATACAAACATTTTTTTTACCAACTGTGTAACAAGTAGTCTAATCTTTAAGAGTCGATTATACATGTGTATAAACCTCTATATTAATGACTGTCACAGTGCATAATGCGTGTACTGATATTTGACTTATAATTATGACCTGATATGCACGCCCATTCAATTCAAAAGTATCAGTCAAGTTTGGGCAACGATTTTTGGTTTTCCAAAATCAATCAGCAATTGGCAATATGAAAATTGTTTGCATTTCAGCTAAATAATTCTGCATGTACCAACGTTAATAAATGTTTTAAAAAACAATATTCTAATTTCATCGATACCGTTGCATTCACCTGCAATAAATGTTCATCCATTCACTGACCCTTCAATGTCAAATAAAAAACTGTCCATGGTCCACGTATGCCGGAAGCGCCTGTAGTCGATAACCCGTTACACAGAAATCATCCTATATTTAGAAAAACCGTGTGTCAACAATCTTGTAAAGAATACTAAGTATCGAAAAAGAAGTATCTTTTTTATTCTCTTGGGTAAAGGCAAACTATTCGATAAAAAAAAAACAATATAATTCTCCGGCTGAGAAACCGTCGAAGCGCTACAGGTTGCCTTCCTGCTGAGTACAGTTGTACAAAGTTAGAGATTGTCAAGGCGCATTGTAAATCTGGATCAAGTTATCTGAATGGAGATCTCGAGCGACGCTCACTCGATTCTGGCTAGTAGAAAGTAAGAGTAACACAGGGTAAAACTGACGTAGGAACATTCGAAGGAGGTATAGGATATTCTCTATATAGATTTAGTGCAAATCGAATTAGGTCTGTTTATTCGTAGGTGATAATTGTTAGCGTAATAAGAATGCAATATAGTTTTCGCAACGGGATGCAAAAAGTGTATAGCATTTGACTTAGCTAATAATATCAGTTTCGCGGTTCCGAAGTTGGCATGGCGAAACGGCATAGGTTGTACAACGTAATTATTATCTACATCACACATGCCTGGGGGCGGTAGAAGGGGATACATACTTGTACACCAGCTCGTATTACGTACCTGCTGACTTTCTCTGTGACATAATTTCTTATGGCTGTAAGGGAGGCTGCACGACGGAAACTGGACCAGTTTAGTTTAACATCAAACTCAGTGCGGTCATGGCAAGAAGTTACTGCGCCCTTGCGATTGCTTTAGCTGCCATCTTTGGGATGGTAGACTGCATCAACATCCCTCAGGTAAATTAAATATCAATTATGACTTTGATTCAATTTCACTATTTATTTGGAGCAATCAGTATTCTAATTATTGACAAAGTACATCTTTTCTTCCATAAAATGTGCTTGGATAATATTGATCCTTTTTTTCTTTATTCTTAACCACAAAGCACCTATCTTGCCGACAGTACTGGATTACAGGACGATTGAGTAGGATTAGTAAATTTTCGGGGTTAAAAAAAAAGTTATCCCAACAGCACGCGACGCTCAATGGTTACAATGAGTACCAGCGCTTTCTACCCGTGGCGCCACTGAACGGACCAATTCTACTGAAAAAGGCATCGAAGAAGAATGAGCAGGATTTGAGTAAAGTGCCTGGAATCCCTGGAGTGGATTATCCTATTTACCATCAGGTACCGTCGACGAGTTTCTCTTGCGCACATGTACCTTATGCACCAGGAATGTACGCCAATGTGGAGACTGGTTGTCAGGCAAGTATCCCGTTTGCATAGATTAAGAAAAACAGTGCGGAAAGCATGTGAATAACGAAATTAATTATTTTTACGTACCGGGTGAACCGTAAATTTGTGCAAATGGTAAAACAAAAAATCCGATACATAAAATTTCCAAAAGATAACAATCTCTAACGGAGTTGCGTAACTTTTCTATAAGTGGGAGTACAGAAAGTATCAAGATATGCGAATTCGATACGCTGTCGAGTATCAGTGTTGAAAAAAGTAACTGGAATTAGATCAACGTCAACGCAATCTCAAGGTCTCGGTTGGATTAAAGTAATCAAGAGAATCGCGAAATCTTACGAAATTACGTTAATCCGTGCGATTATTATTTTCCCATGCAAATCAACTAGATGGCAAATTTATTTATGCTCGAGTAATATCCGCGAGACACAAACAACCGTCGTATTATCTTTCCTGACATTTCACTTGGATCATTCGGTTATCGATCGTGCTTCGATCATTAGAATCAATAGCTGCAATCGAACTAGAACGAAGGAGCCAATCGATAAGATGAAGAAAGCCCGTGGAGAAAGGATAGAGACCATGGAGTCTAATTGCTAATTACGTCACGCAAAGAAAAGGGACTCCTGTAAGGTAATTCGCAAAAATTACATTGTGCACTGATTTGCTATCGAATAATTTTTTTTTCTTCAACGTCCCCAGCTAACGATATACTTGACCCAGTGTCCATGCGCAAATTTAAATTAATGCGAATCCCTTCGCTCCTGCGAAATTCGCGAAGGCGGCGGCCGACGCGTCTCGCTGCGTTTTATACTTCCACACCGCACACCGTGGAATTAGCAGGGCGAACTAATCTACGAGCGACACGATTGCGCAACGCGGAAGAGTAATCTCGGAATTACTGGCACTGCGTTAATTTATATGTACATGGAGAAGAATAGTAGGGGCCGGGGGAGTGGAGGGGAAGTACACGTTACAGAGTACGAGTTTACATAAATTTGTAAAAAAAAAAATAAATAAATAAAACGTGGACAACGTACAAATGTACCTTCTGGTATAATTGTGGAATTTAATTAATATAAATAGTGCGAGTAAGTGTCGAGTGTAGAGTGCACTTTCGCAAAATTCGAAAGGAATTCCTGGCACGTGTTCGTCATGGTGCGAAGTTACGTACGTTAACGTACAGACTTTTTCTTCGACCGTCCAAAACAAAGCCTGACGTTTCCGAGCACTTGTCAGTCTTGTTAATCGCTATGGTAAACACGGGCTTTGCCGTTGTTTCTTATGAGGGAAACGATCGATTAATTTGCAGGTATATAGGTATACTCTTTCAATGGTGCATTATGAATTTTGAGGAAACAAAAAAGGTTGACGACCTTACGCGGTAGCGCGTTGCGATTTAAATGTTGTGCACAAAGTTGAATATTTCATGAGAGACTGTTTTCGAAATTCCGACGAGAGCGATCGCTTACGTGTGAATACGTCTTGAAGACATAGGTGTCTTACGCAATGTGATTATTTTTCTTCAAAGTTTCGTAAAGTCGGTAAAATTTAGGCGTGGCGACGTTTACTTCACTGTAATCTATCGAATTTGAATCGATTCGAATTTATGGTAAAATTTCAATGCAATTCCTCGAATCGAATCTCTCGTAACCTATCGAAGCCTCGCGGCGTAGATTAGAGAGTAAACGATCAAAGCTTCGTCGATTCCAACTGACTCATTCATCTCTGTACAATTGTACCTTTCAAGCTTCGAGTGTCAGATAGAAACGAAAGTACACCTTCGTGCGTACTTCGACGTCTTTCTTTTTCACTTTCTTCCATCCCAGCATGTAAATGGCAGATTCGGCTGGGACCTAGCTTCACCTAAAACACGGATACCTGGGACTGTAAGGTATTTGGTAAAAGTAGAGCAGATTTATCTGGCGAGAGAATGCTCAGATTTTTTTTAAGATTTAAGGTGGCTATAATAACAGATTATAGGTATGGACGCCATTGCGAGAGACGCCTATGATGGGCATTTTGCAATTTGATATATTAGCAATGTTATTGTGCGCATATGGTAGCTCGAACGACGTGCTTCGCACGAGTCGCCATTAATTTTGATAGCGGGTCTGGTAGTATCGTCGCTGAAGAGGAAATTGCCAAAAGTCATAAACGCAATTTGAATCCACTTTAGCTACCCGAATTCATTATTGAATCCTGGCGATGACTTTTACTTTCGAATCTGTTCGAATTCTTAGTGTAATTCTTAAATAGCTCAAGAACTAGAGCATGTAATTATGTGGTAACAGTTAGAAAACCGAGCGGCTTAACAGAATGGAAAACAAGGTGTTAATGATAATTATTGCACTAATAATGAATTGAACGAGCTATGTACTCCAGGCGGAAGTAATGTAGTAATGGGACTTCCTAAAAAAGAGAGTGATACGACATAACTCGTGAATTGGAATTTCACTTTCTTTTCCTTTTAAATTATTTTTTTATTTCGACAGTATCTCTTGGATTTATATTACACTGATGGCATTCACTGTCGCGTTTCAGGATTCATGTAATTTTTTTTTATTCTTCACAGGCTTATCACGTGTGTCACGATGGTCGCGAAGGGCATCAAGGTGCGTCATTCTTGTGCACTAATGGCACTTTGTTCAATCAACTCGAATTCACCTGTGATTGGTGGTACAATGTCAACTGTGCCGATGCACCTGCACTGTACAGGTATGAAAATACAAATTTTAATTTTTACAGATATATTCGTGCCCACAGATTTTCGGATGTTTGAAAGCTCATAAATCATTGTCATTCACAGCTTGAATTTGGATCCTACAAAAAATCCATATATCCCGAGACCCAAGAAGGAAGAAGTTCAAGAGAAGCTCAGGATCGCCGTCTTCTAATTTACACGAGCATTTTCGCAAGTTCTGAGAGACCTCTTCGAATTTACGTGTTAACAGGAATTTACAGAATTCCTTAACTACTTGAGTTTCGTACTTCCCGCCAATTCAGTATGAAGGATTACAAGAGAGAAATTTTTTTCGTTAGCTTCATAATTTTTGAAACAAACGGCGATTCCTTTCATAAATATACGCGAATTAATGTAAAGTAGGATAAGAGCAGAACAAATTTGCAGTATTTTCAATACATTTCTAAGTAAAACAGAGTTAGGGAACACAGAAGTGAAGTGGAATTAAATAATAATAGCCGGTGGAAGATCCATGAATAATCGTTTTGATTAACAGCCGTTGTGCATACAGTAATTTAAACAATGAGTTTTGCAGTACTGTCATTAATTTATTGCCTAATTAATGCGACGCTTTTATAAAACTACACTCGATTAGTTATTTTAAAATAACTTAGAACCAATGGACCTCGAATAACATCATCCGGGGTCTTCAGCCTATCCCATAGACCTTCTGAGAGAATTCGCAAGTATTATCCTAAATGAACATAATTTTGCTATAAACTCGAAATAGTTATGTATTATACAAATCCATTATTTAAGTTATTACCCGTTGTACCGTGACATATTATTTTTCTTTACTAATCGTATTTTTCTGTATTTATTAAAAATAAAGGTGATTAAGTATCGTGATTCATAATTTTTTTAAATTTTCTATAATCCCGAAAATCTAAAAAAATAAAATAAATCTCTGTTAACCACGTGTTCCTGTAAACGTACTGGGTGACGAAGACAGCGCATAGATCTCTCGTGGGGAATTACAGGCGTTTATCTCTGCAAGGGCAGCTATTGGAATCCGTAGCAATTTCATTCGGATTACGAAAGGTACGTTTAAGAATGTCTTATTTCTTTTTTTTTGTTCTACATGATTTTCAACGTTCTCTCTAAAAGACTAGTGCGCGTTTCCATAGCGCAGGAAATACCGGCTGATACCAATTGATTGTGAGAAAGGTGTTTCCCATGAGAACGCATAGAAGTAAAGTCAAGGCCGTCGACGGGACTGTTGAAAGTCGAAGACTCGTAGGTGTTCGCCATCCTAGTTACGATTTCAAATAAGAGACGGTCTACTCTCTCTTACTACCTGACACGAAGAATTCAGTAAAAAGAAAAATCATAAAATCGATAAATTACGAAAATTCAGATAATTTCCCGATTTGAATAAATTTTCAATTTTATTTTCACCATAAAACCCAGTATATCCGCTATTAAAAACCATAGAGAAAATATTAAAATTTTTCTAACCCATCGGATTCCTTCAGCTTTACTCACCCTGCAACACGTATCGCCGGTCGTGCACGTGGGAAAATTCAATTTCTACCTAGACTCAAATCTTACACCGGGAAACACAAAGCGAAGGAATCATGATATTTTCCGACAACGAGGTTAACGAAGCTAGTAACAAAAGTCTAGCATTGTATTACATTGTTGGGAAACATCAGTATGCTATACAAGAATCCCATGCTGAGATTTCTCCCAGAGGCGACCATTCGCGTTCTTCGACATCTTTTCTCAAGGTGGAGACGGGATCATAATACGTAATAAGGAACCAAACTGGTCGGCGTCTAACGCAAGAGTTTTGTATTGTTAGTGAAAAGGTATAATTCTCATAGAATACGTTTCTCGGTACTCTGCTTGCCAATAACAGGATTTTGCTATTCTCCCCAAACTACAAGGAAGTAGGTCGATTGCTGGCTTGCTGGCGATGTTTGAATTTATTGTATTGCTAATTTTTTTTTAACAAGAATAATTAAACGATTCATCGATAATTCGTCGTTGGAAGATTGCTGTCCGATAATCGGTGCAAACTTTCATCCATTCAATAATGGACAGGTGAATGTTAAAAAGAATATTCGATTTATTACTCGTCGTTACACGACGTGATAAATTAGAGACTAAAAATATTTCACGATGCTTTTACTTTGATCCTCCGTAAACCCCATCGTTCATTCTGTATGATTTTTATTGCTTCCTCGTATTAACGACACGATTGCAACGTATATTGGTAAACTGAGCAATTTGCCAGTACAAATTGCATTTTTTTAATAGAGGAATTCAGTCTTCCCGTAACTTCGTTACGTTACACGTGAATTTCTAAATAACAATAATAAGTCAAGTAAAAAAAATGCAAAATCCCACAAATATTTGTTAAATCCATTTTAAGCGCGTGACAAGAATTCATTGCGTGGTTGACGTCGATTGAAAGAAAAAAAAATTACAAATTTTCTGCACGCTACTCGCAATCCTGTAATTTGTTATACAAGACTGACGAGCAATGATATTGCACGTTTATTGATTTCCGCGATTCTGCAGAATCCATTAACCCAAGAAAATAACTCGAAATCACGTTTTGAATCTGCGCAGAAATAATACGATCGTGCCGATAAATTTGTCCCCAGGCCTTTTCTCCACTTGGCTTTAAATTTTTACCTCGACTTCGTGTCACTACGTCATCTTAGTGAAGTAGCAGTGCAAGCGTAATGCATTGCTCCGTATATTACATAAGTAATTGTTCCTCGTCCCTACTTAGCGTTACTGCTCGGCTATTTTGCCATAACATCTTGCAAATACAATGCACTTTGCACGATAGCGAAAGAAAAGTTCACCAAAGAAATGCTCCTTTCATAAACTCCAATTGCAATGCTTCCAGTAAAACGTTCTTTTACAAAGTGGGGTAATCTGGATCCACAGTGATTTATGATTCCTCCACGTAAGCAGATGCCCAATAATTCCCCTTAAACACTCTTACGCCTGTATATTAATTAGGTTGCCCCTTTAATTAAAAAAAAAACCTAAAAACTAAAAAAATCCAATTTCTACAATCACCCCTTCCGCGATAAAAATCTAAAAATAAAATGGTCCATCCTCCAGCATCCTTACTCCGGGTATTTAATTCCTAGAAAAATCCATCGATCCATCGAACGGACCCCGGAAGTGTCAGGATTGCCTCTTTTCAAGAATAATTACTAGTATCTATACCGTTACGCTATAGGCCTTTGCCTTCGAGGTCTCCTAAGCTAGCTCCGTTCGATACTTCTTTTCACCATTACCCTCCATTTACATGAAATCTGAAAGACGTTAATCTGGTTGACAGATTACACAAGCAATATTCTGTTAACGAGGTTAAATCAATTTCCAGCCACCCTTGAGTTTTTTCTTTTACTAAAATTATTTTTGCACTGTCTACTACCTGCCTTTTTTTCAACGGCCACGAAGTCTCGTGAATTATCCCCTCCCGTCTCAGAAACGATGACAGGTCGAGAAATGAAAATGGGACACTTTTTTAAAATGACTTTTTAATGGTCCATACAGAATCGCTAACTCCTCGCTTTAATCTCACGACAAAGTGCTCTCGGATGACGTATCGGCTCGATGCAACGAGCGTCGGTCGTGCCTTCGTGAAATTCGAGGAGAAGAGGGGAAAGTGTATCGGATTGAGTCAGCCTGTGATTTTCACGCTTGATGGAAGTAACTGGATATCCGGAAAAGGGAGGCGTACGTCATGGGAACACGAGAGTACCGTAAGACAATGGAACAGGTATGTACTTTCGTCCATTAGCAAATAATACTGAATAAGGTATGATGGATCACATATAAAGGTCTACACGGAATACCTGGAATACATGGTACGTAAGCCGGAACGAGTTCTGGATTGTTGGATAATTACAGGTTTTAACAAACTAAGAAGGGATAAAACCAACGTGGACCAATTGCATTGTCTTTTTTTTTTACAATTTGTAAATAAATCAGTCAGTGAAAATTCACTTCTCTCTGACAGTCAATGGGTGCAACTGTCACGCTAGTGCAATCTTATCGAGCAGCGCGATAGGTTGCAATTAAACTTTCGAAAAATTTCAATCTTGAAAATTTTTTGCAAAAAGTATAAAATCCGCTTTGGATACTATTACCGGTCTTATTGGTTTGTCCTACCGGATACTCGCAATAATTTCATGTCAATTAGCCTGGAGAAACGTTGCTATTAAATTCTTTGATTTTATATAATAAACATAGTCGCTGTATATACTAGAAATATTAGCAAGGTATTGTTATTAAAAAAAATAGTACCTACCGACCGTAGAATCATCCATTTCGATGGCCATTGGTCTTGCGTAACAATACTAAACTTTTTTATCCAAATAATTTATACATACCTTGATATTGACTTTCTACAACTGAATTAGGAATCATTCATTCTGACACCAGCGCATTTAATATTCTACAGTTAAACGATTTTTAATGTTCCCGGATGTTTGTGCAAAAAAAGTAAAAAAAAAAAAATTTCTGCTTTGCCCAACAACTTTTCTGCCTTGATGGTCAAGGCTAATCGGTTAAGAATTCGAGTAGACCTTACTTTACGTGAGCAGGCGACTTGGTGACTATAAAGAAAAAAAAATTCAAGTAAAAGTAACCTCACGCAAGCACAATAATTTTCTCATATACATACTGTAACCATAGTTAGAGTATTACATAGTTTGCTAAATTTATAGTGTTGTATCAGCGGCGGTGTGATAATGACAAATGACTTAAGAAATCAGCCCAGTTCGAGAAATACGATAATTGCGAGTTATTCGCGGCTTAATATATCATATCGCAATCCTTAATTTGCTTAAAGCCATACCAAAGCGAGTCAAATGTACCAATTGAAATTCCACGCGAAAATATAATCGCTTCTATGAAAAATTCCATCCCCCTATAGTTTCCGTGTTCAATTCCGTGCATCGACTATCGATTGACACGGTACACGAGATAAAGGATATAAAGTTCTGGAGCGATGAATTATTAAAATTTATCATTATTATTATTATTATTAAAAAAAATTCAAACTCCCGGACGTAAAGCGATACAGATAATGCACGCGTGTGTACAGCTGTATTTCTTTTGACCGATTACCTTTCCCACGGCAGCTTATGGAAGCACAGCTCCGTTTATATTACCGTATATACAGTCGCTATTAGGTATCTAAAGTTAAGTAGGTACAAAAGATACATATATGTGGCGCTATGAGAAATCTCTGTCGTGGGCGTGTGTGATGCAATGATGCAACTTCAAGTGCACCGTCGATCGAGTTTGCAAATCGAACCTACTCAATCCCATTTCCGATCGTACAGCAGATAGAAATCCACTGATTGTAATTAAAGCCGCATTCGCATTAAAATCCCAGGGAAGAAACAGTGAATAAAGAAAAAATTTCAAATTGCAAAAATTTTAAGGATTTTACAATACAGCGTAAGAAGATTACGTTAGCTTAACAAATGAGAAAAGCCTGCATGAATTTCCATACTGATTATGTAAATTTTAACGTCAATCCCATTAAAAATCAGTCTGGGCGAATTAAGTGTAAAAAAATTTTTTTTTCACTTGTACACGTAACCCACGTGACTATAAGCCGGGTAAGTTTGAAATCAAGGGACATTCCGGATTCGTTCCCAGTAATCGAAATTCTAAAGTTTATCGAATAATTGGCCGGGATAAACGACGTATTGTTGGACAACTGTTTAATGGATCCCAGGCGTGTATTTAGTACTTAAGAACCAAGAGTTTCGAGTTCGTGAGCTCCCGCGTAAAAGTGGCGAACCACCCCAGTTCCCCACCTGGTCTAACCGGGCGCGGCCTTTCCCCTCGGTCTATAAAGTCACAAGAGCTCCAGTTCAAGCGAACATTCACTCGGCGCTCTGTTCACTCATTAATTCACCATGTGGCGGCTACTAATATTGGCAGGTGAGTGTGCTGCTACTCTTCGCTTCGATGGGACTGCTATAAGGGTGCTTTCGGGTGCGACCAATTTTTTTCGTGAATCTACCGAACAAAGAATATACAAAGAATAAATCAGAAGCATAGCTGAAACGATACTAGCGAATCTTCTGAAAGTGGAAAGTGCTAGTATATATCTTGTGACGTTGTCTGTATGAGGCACCCAGCCAATAATCGCGATCTAGAGATCCCATACACGGAAGTGGTGATAGGAAATTCTCGTGTCATCATTCAACGAGTGAAGTGATCGATTTATAGACGTAGCTGAGATCAATTTTTTTAGTGATTTTGACTAGTGTCAAAAAAATTTTTTTTTCATACATCAATTAGAATCATTAAAAATTTAACGGTCTCGAACGTAGATTTACGATTGAGAATTGTTTGAGAATTATTTATGAGAAACTTATTGAATTCGTAATGACTAGGAATAAATTTATGTATAATAACGTAAGAATATTTGTATCGAATTTTAATAATTCTCATTAAGCAGCCTTTTGTTATTACGGCTTATGTTCTCTGACTTCCGTCCCTCCCCCATCGAGGGGATTACTCGGGAATGAAATTGACCCGGCAACAACTTCCGATTAAATTAACTGTAGCTAGGCGCGCTTCTACCCGAGTACGAATGAAACTGGCGAGACGCCGCGCGTTCTGCATTTATATTAGAAAACGTACAAGACACTGACTTCCTTCTGCCGTTCGTTCCTGCATTAGCGTGTGTAGCTGCACCCACTCCGTTTCGAGGACTCTTGTCTCAGGAAACGCATAATGTACGAAACTCCATTCAACTACGTTGAAACTGAATGCCCTCGCTTGCTCTACAGTGTTTCGCCGTTAGAAGCCGGAACAGCGAGTACACGTTGCAAAGTATCCAACTTGGTCATAAAAACAATTCCTTCTGAAATCCCAACTGAGGTAGCATTAGTGGCTAAGGAATCGTGCATGTCGCAATGAGGAATTAGCTCTTGGCATTACCGCAGTAAAAAGTCCATTATTTTGAATCATAGAGTCTCCGGTCGTCTGGCATTTCGAATGAAAGTTATCTCAATTAGACCCTAGTACACTCGAGGACGCATGGGGCTGCTGTGAATTAGAGATTTGCTTTTCTAACCTCTCCGTTCGCTTCCGTAGACTTTCCAACTCGCCAGGAGGCAGCCGCCACTTTACCGGCTAATGAAAGAACACGAGTTTTCCAAGACAAATAAATAAACAGACTTGTTCAAATAATCTCAAAGCAAACACTTATACAGCCAATACTACATAGATGCTTGTAAACGCATAGGCGCCAATTTCACTCGGTATGTAACTAAAATTCTAGTTCGCTGTTTACGCGTAATTAAAAAGCAGGTTCTACGTAAATTCTTCCAACATTCCACTATGAATTAATACAACGATGCAGGGAACTGGAACGGTATGGTAGCTCATTTTAGGAATTTCCTAAAATTATAATTATACAAATACGTAAGATACATTCCGTAAATTAGTAAGTCAACATAACCTAAAAATCCTATATATTGAATCGCGGATAAAAAATTTGAAAATTTCCTTATTTTCAACTATAGTCATACGGAGCATTAAGTCTGTATAAAGGGTGTTTGAAAAATTGTCAAATTCCTAGAAAAGGCATGAGTGAATCTTGTGAAAATAATGAATCCAGAACGGCTATAAAGTCTCACACGCTCAAGTCCCCCATTGGGAAATCTTATTCCGACGTAAATAACGTAGCGGCTGTCTCGATCGCCTTTCTAACCGACGAGGATACGTGCCAGCCCTGCCCTCGTATTCGCGAATAGCAGGATTGGCGCACTCACGGCATTTCGCGAGCAGGTGTGGGTGACTCGATTCCTTCTAGTATGCACTGCCGCGAGACGGAAGTTTGCAAGGGTTTGCTAAACGCCCGAGAGCCAAGCGGAAAGTGAAAACTAGTGCACGGCTAGTCTCGGCTGTCTTGGCTATCTTAGGCTCGATAGGTCCAGATGCTGGAGGCTGCACGCAGCTGCGCTTTTACCTCTTGCATCCTACGCGATAAAATATTGCCTTTTAATCGGTAGCTCGATATCGATATCTGATTTTTAATTTAAATTCGAAGTTCAAAAAATTTTTTGTTATCTCATCAGGATTTATGTACGATCCGCGATTCGAATTGACGGGACATATATATATATATAGGGAACAATGGTACAGACACTTTATGGAAGTGGCGGCAACGCAACGCAGTGCAACTTCCATTGCGGTAACACTTGGGAGTTAATTGCATCGCAAGGGGGAAATTTCGGTGCAATGCAATGCTGCACTCTTGCCGGTGTTGCAACAGGAATTGGATGGAGTTGCGTTGCGTCTGCCAGCCATTCAATTGGTACGTAGTCATTAGGCGCTGAAATAGGATCCCGGATACGGGAAACCGGATGTACTCGTAGCTATGATTTGATTTGAGATTATTCAGAGTACGCTGATAATTCCCACCTTCGGTAGGAGCAATTAGCATTGTTTCCATGTGGGCGACTAAGCGCCTCGTATTCACCAAGTATTTCCCGTGCGTCGATATTTACGACTCCGACGTTTCCTGAATTTGGCGTAACTTCTTTCCGCCGAGAAAACAAATTCACTTTCTTCGTAACGCGTCGTTGTATCACGCTCCACTCAGCAGCATCCAATTAAATTTCCATAACGCGACGGGAGAACACTTTAACGCTTAATTTCCGGTTCTGCTTCTACGCGAACCTTCCCGGCGCTCCTTTCGTTTTGTTTCATACTTTTCTAGGCTTCAATCTTTTATCCCCGTTCATTCTCTCTCTCTCTCGCTCTCCTCACTCCATCCTGGATAAATTGAATAAATTCCCTGCTAAATAACACACTGCTGGTTTTCTGGATTCAAACGTCACCCAACCACCCACTTCATACGGTAGCTACACACGTATATGCTATAGGCTACATACTGTGACTGTTTTTTTTCAAACCGAAGCTTCCACGGCTCTCAATCCACTTGCAAGCTTGACCCTTCAACTGGAAATTTTCGACACTTTTGACGTGCCAATTAGTCTCACTTCCTGGGGAAGCTCGTTGACCATCCACAAGGGAAAACGACTGGGGATAATATTTTCATAAGTTAAACCAGACGAACTCGTTCGCTCTTTCGTATACTACGTTAATCACTAACACGTGCACCAACCGAAACAATTTGCCCTGTTCTCACGAGGGAAAGTATACCGACTACCTGAGTAATATCGACTAGCCCAACCAGCTGGTTTGACATATTTTTTACAGGCACGTGCACACAAGGCTGCCGCCTGTAGGACTGGATAATTGGCCCAGTGTCCTTTGCTAACATGCACGCCTATCCTCATGTCTAGTCTCAGTTTGGTTATAATTAGTATCCAATTTATATCAATACCCAAAACAAACTGTGCGCCCGCAGAGTGAGTTCGCGAGTTTACCTTGTTTGTTAATTAGTCGGAGTCTCACCCGGGAGGATGTTACTAAACACGAGGTATCATCAAAGTAACCTGCTGACTGCGAAGGAAAACTTGCTCAACCGTACGAATTACGTTTTTTCGTGGAGTATCTCGCAGAAAAACTGAGAACAAAGGATACGGATATTTTGACGCTTCGCTCGAATTTTCGTTGTCTAGGTAAATTACGTAATTGGTAGTAAGAAAAAAAATCCCGAGTTGACAATACAATTATTTGTATAGCTGTATCTTCTTGTACTGTTCTTTTTTTTTTGTAGTCCAGACTTTCAGTTTCTATGACGTAAAATCGCTATGTCGTTCTCGTCTCGGTTGTGGGCGACTTTCGCGAATTCTTCGCTGACCACAGTAAAAGTTGAGGGGACGTGATAATTATACGAGACAAAGGTTACGGCTGTTGCGGTTACTGGGACGGAACTCCTTTCGAGTCAATTTTATGTATATTTCCCTTGTACACGTTCGAAATGGCCGACAATGCATCCCTGTGCTGGGATGCACTTGGTTTGTTTAACTTTGTTCGAAGGGAGGGTAGCGGTTATAAAATATAATGATAATATTTCGAGCTGTGTTTGTCGCCCTGTGTTTGCGTGTTACGATCGCATTTACGAGTCTTCTGGAACACGTGATACGGTTATGCAGCGGATAAATTGCATCGATGTAATTCGGTTCGTCGTCGATGCGTGTTTTATGCACAATTACGGCCAACTGAACGTGGTTTAACCGGAGCTCGACACATTTCATTGCGTATAGCAGAATTTGCCCATTGACGGAGAATTATAAATGTACGACTCGCATATCGGATTGCAATTCAAATACGAAAACGGTCGAATCGATATATTTTATTCCGTGCTACGTAATTTTATTCTTTCTCTTTCTTCTTTTTTTTTTCAATTAACTCGCCGCTCAATGAGCTGCGATTTTCAATTAACCCGCCTAAATTTATTACTCTGTTATGCAGCCCATTAATTTCACGGTGACGAACAAACGTTTAAAGTTAACTGGCGTAACTTGTTAAAGAAACGTCGGACTTGAATGACGAATTTACTTTGCATTAAAATTAATGGCTTTAATTTACCCAGCAAATTTATTATACGATAATCTTATAAATCCTGGAGAATCCGCAATTTCACGACGTTTGAATGCTCCGAAAATAAACCTGTTATATTAAAAACGAGTTGGTCGACCCCAAGTGCCGTTTCAAACGGTATACCTACTTTGTACTATCTGTCGCAACAAATAGGGCAAGTAATTGGTTTAAAAAAAAATTAGAAATTTCAAAGAAAGACGAAGCAAGTTTTTTTACCAGTTTATTTCTCACCTATATAAAATCTTGACAACTGACTCACTTTTTCTTAATGATTATCATTTTCACTCGATTTGGCATATTTTTCAAAAAAAAATTACAAGCCTTTTATTTTGCTCGTAATTTCACACAAGCCTCTCAGTATTTTGAGATTCGATCGGCACCTTTTGCACCTTTTGTGACCCAGTCTCCTCGGGACTTCTCGATGATCCGATCGGGAAAACCTGCTCGGAAAACCTGCACTGGAAACTCAGGCTTTCTTCGCGATCTTCGCGTCAAATACCGAAGAAGGTCAGCACGGAGAACTGTGGGAAGCAAATATGTAATCCGGTCATTACTTAAGGATGCGTACTTGGGGACAAATATAGCTATACTTCCTCCAACAAAAGTAAAACTATTCAAGTATCATATTCATCCTCCAGATCGCCTTTAGGATCACGTAACAAAAAGTGACTGAAAAAAACGTCACAAGATGCCTTAACACCCGGGTACAAAATTTCCCTCGAAACAACAACCTCTCCCGAGTCCCGAATACCCTGGTTCAAGGGAAAAATAAAAAATGGGATAAAAAGAGAAAATACGTCGAAAGAGAAAATGACTAATAAGGTTCCCATGATGAGAGAAAACATTACAGCAGACGTAAGGAAATAGATTGAACCTGCGTGAAAGTCTTCCGGATCACATTACTCTTGTCTGCTATTAAATGCCAGTTTGAACAGTAAGACACCCGGTAGATCCACGTAGCTTCGTAATTGCAAGATTTTATCTCACGCCAGATTGTTTTCAGCACTGAAATCGAATTTTGCTTCTTCCAAGTGAAAAGATCAAAAAGATCTGTCAGCTGGGGTATTGCAACCCAGTCAGGCCTCCCGAGCAGTTCCGTCCCGTGAGAGAACCGGAGCTTTCATTTCCTTGACAAAATGACAGAGGACGGGTAAAACGTGCGTGGAACTAGACACGTATCGCAGACAGTGGAAAATTGAATTTCCACGAACGACGGATTTCTATAAGCAAAGCCAAGAGGTCGCTCGATACTTTCGGCAAAGTCCTGCCATATAAACCCAATGTAATCGCCATAGGCAAGGCCGGCGCGCTACTCCGATTTCGCAAGGATCGAATTAGTCGACGGACCATCCGTAGACCTAATCGTCGTTCATCGTTTCGCAGTGACTAGATTGATCACAGTGTTCGTCATGCGTGTTCTGGCCCAGCGACCAGCACGCAACGTCGAACATGAACTCGTGGGAAAAGTCTTGAACAATATATACGGGACCATGTGGAAACTTTCCCTATGCACGCAACTTTCCCAGCTGTGCGAGTCAAGCGGAAATCTGAGACGGCCATTCGAATGGCACAGTTTGCGAATAAAACGAATAAGCAAAATGGCCGACCTACACATATGCTTATCCCGTTTGGGATCTGTTGGCTATACTTTTTTAAAACCTCCGATACTTCGATAATTTTTCTCACTCTGTCCAACAGGTCTTTTGGCGGTCTCCGCGGAAAAGGAAGCCGTCCCGGTAGCTTCGGAAAAATCGGAATCGTCCGGTGCCGATGATCTCGTAATGCTGGAGATCGACATCAAGGAACCTGCTAAGAGATCGCCGATAACAGCCAGCGCCGTATACGGCGCATCCCCGAGTCAATATATCATTCGTCACGGTGACGACGCCCAAGAGGTAAGACTAACGGGGCGTTCGATATTTGATAATAACAAAAAGTTCATGGGTGTCCCGAAGGATCTATAAGACTGTGCGCCATGGAGTGACGTATCGCGTGAAAGTATATCCTGAAGTCGAATGATCTAATGGTATTCCGGTTGAACTAGTTTTCCCTATTGAATGCACGTAGGCGCGTATCCTGTCCAGCAAAAGTAATCTCATCTCTGGTAGTACGATATCATTTTGTATCCCACAGCAGCTTCCGTCAAAGCTCAGGAAGTTTACTTTTATTTATATAACTATATATTGGGCACGGATATATTAGCGAGCAAAGTCCTTTCCATCAAGCGTGACCATTGGCCGCCTATCACTGGGAGTAACTAGCCATGAAAAGATTTTTCGCACAGCCCTATATGTATATCTATACTGTGCCTATAATAGTTTCAGGATCTGCACGATCTGTCGTAACGAATCGTGTATCAGTCTTTCCATTACTTTCGATCTCCCAAGTCGTTTCCAGTTACTCTAATATTATCTGTATACACGGTGCACGGACCTAGTGATTATACGTGTCCGATACGAGAATCACGCAGATCATTTCCGTGTTTATTTAATCTGAAGTAATGATGATCACCGGATTTTTTTTTTTTGTAGCAGGGAGAAATATGCTTGGTGAAATTATAAGAATCGTAGGGCGCAGAAGAAAGTTCGGTTGAATTTAATTTTGTGACTTCGTCCAGTCTTAAAGAATACTTGGATCCTAACGTCCATCTAGCACGACGACTCGTTGACTCGTTTCTTGCATAAGCGGTCGGGTTTACGCACGTTCTAATCGCAGAGTGCGCTTAGGTCCTCTCTGTCTATCTTGGCGAACCGGTAAAACCACACCCAACCACTAAGCATAGATCGGAGACTGTTGGAGTGCCGGGGTGACTCTCCTAGCATTTATTAAAAGGCCGTTTGGGTTGCGAGCCAATGGCCTTGCCCGGCCGTCGTCACGGATGACTCATTAGAGCGGCGGGTCACAGGACTCGGGCAACTTATCGGAAATTCATTACCATTAGCTTCTTCGGATAACACTGAAACTTTCGAAAATTCTCTATTTGCTTTTGCTTCACGGCTCAGCGAACTCGAAAGTACAATAGATAATTGATTGTTGGTATGAATTTATACTGTCCATGAGTCTGGATAAGGCATCAAGTTTCTTTATGAAAATAATTCGGATTCATGATGCGAGGAGACTAGGCCATTTTGTCATTTTTTTTCTGAGTCGCTTTGGCGGAAAGAAATTTTCAAAAAAAATTGCTTCCATGGGGCTTTTGGTACTTCGAAGTCATAAGCCCGTCCTTTCACTTAGGATTGATTCCGTCAGTCGGCCTATTCGCATTGATTTACTTCACGAAACGAGTGGCTGATCGAAATGATACAGTTAATGCACGTGACTAAAATCATTTGAATTGCAGAAATTGATGAATATAGATGGATGATTTCCAGCGTATGAAAGGAGCAGTCAATTGCGCAATGTAGAAAGTAGCTATGTTTCCCGATCGGAGTTTATTAATTATTTATCAGCTGGGAGATTGAAGTTTGAAAATACTTTACTTAACGATTTAATGGTGCCGATCGTATATATTATTTTAATTTAGCCGTGTGACGTTTCTAGCACCAATATCGCACAAAACTCTATATGTCAATAATGCTGAGCGTTTAATGGCGCTCCGCCGCAATATAATGTCTCTATTGACTGAATATTTCATGACGCGTTATATGGGGTACATTGGCGAATTATCATATTTCCTACATTATGCCTCCAATCGACAAATCAATTATGCATCTGTTTAATGTTTCCCGGTCCTGTTTAATTGCTTCGTTCTTTATTACTTTAACGATCGTATAGGTTAGCATTGGGTAATAAAATAAAACCGAATAATTTTGTCATGTTCTGTTTAGTTGTCACCGGAATATTTGTCGCTCCTGCAACAATACACGCAAGCTCAACCTCAGCCGTATTCAGGACGTGCGGCAAGTCCACCTGAACGTCGACCACTTCCTGCTTATGCCAAACAACAGCAGCAACTGCAACAGGCGTATCAGAATCAACGCGTTCCTGCGGTAGTCCCACCCAGACCTCGAGCTCAACTTCACTCTCAGGCCCTGGCCCAGGCTGAAGCGGCTGCTCAACTTCAGGCTCAAGCGGACGCTCAGTCCCGTGCCGAAGCACTTCATTCGGCTAGGCTCAGGGCAAGTTCCTCCAATGCTCCCGTCTACCAAACAGCAGGGCCAGTTTACAGCGATCAAAAGCTCGGTACTTTTGAACAGGAATTGCTGCAGTTGGTAGCGGCGAATCAGGCTCAGGAATTCAAGCTCGTTCCTGCAGTGCCCAAAAGACTTCTGAAGCAGCAGGCTTATCCTCAGTACGCGCAGCAGTCTGCCAGCTATCCTTCGCAGTACGTCAAGGCTGCTCCTGAACCAGCTCAGGCGCCGGAGCAATACCATATCGAAACAACCGTACCAAGGTATCACCAAGCAGCTCCTGCTTATCAGGCTGCAGAGGAGCCTGCTCAAGTTCAATATCAGGCAGTCCAAGTTCCGGTTCAGGCGCCTGAGTATCATGCCAAACAAGTCAGGCCATTCAGACCTTCACCGCAGTACCCCGATGCAGAGGAGCAAGGGCAACTGAGGGCACTGCAACAGGCGCAGGCTCAGGCCGAGGCTCAGGCTATTGCCCAGGCTCAAGCTCAAGCCGAAGCTCATGCTCAAGCATACCAAAAAATTGCTCAAGCTTCCCACAACAAGCACCAGGAGGCAGCTTTCGAACAAATCCGCCTGGTGAATGAACGTCACAGACAACAAACTGCCTTGGAACAAATTAATCAAGGCGCTCAACTGAGCGAGGCCGGACGTTCTCATTTGGAGGAACAAGCCCCGACCAAGGACCCTGAAGTTGCGTTGAAAGCCCAATTGAAAGCACAGGCTCAGGCCGAGGTCGCCGAAGCGCGACGAGCTCAAGAGGCTGCCGAGTACAAAGCTCACGCCGATGCCATTCTCCACTTGCAAGCTCAGCAACAGGCTCACGTGAAGGCCCAGGAGGAGGCGCACAAGAATGCTCTTGCCCACGAAAGAAATCAACTTCGTGCTCAGGCTCAGGCTCAAGCCTTAGCGCAAGCTCAGGCAGAGGCATTGTACAAAGCTCATCAGCAGGCACGCGCCAAGGCCAACAACGAAGCTTTGACTGCCGCCAGAGCTCAAGCGGAAGCTAGAAAAATTGATCCCGAAAACACCCCCGTCATTCAGTACCTTCTGCCCAACAGTGCGCCACTGCCGTCCCCTAATAGTTACTTCACCAACGATCAGGTGCAAAAGTATCAAGGCGCCGGATCCTCGTACGTTCCACGTGCAGCTCCTAAATCTCCCGTCGCCGCGAGCAGCAACGAGGAACAGACTTACGCTCAGCCAGCAATCAATCAGCCACGTCAGGCACACAAACACAAAATCCCCCAGACGTCCCAATCGTCGATCTACGTAACGCAGTCCGGCCATTTGAAAAAGTCACCAGTCAAGTCATTAACCATCGAGGAGATCATCGAACAAGATCAGCTTAACAGCCCTCAAGTGGTACGTCTACCAGCATCCAAAGGACAACAACCGCTGACGCAGGAGGATCTGGCCGTCCTTATTAACGCTGGCTACTCCGTGACTCCTGTACCAGACGTCGCCAAGCCTACTCAGCAATCCTATACCGAGAACACTTCCGGTGGATATTACACGAAGAAGCAGAGAAGTCCCGTCGCTAGACCCGAGTACGAGAGCTACGAGGAGGCTGCACCGCGTCAAAGAAGACCCTTGAGGAAGCAGAGGCCTATTTTGAAGCAGGACGAAAGCACTGTCGATGCCAGTGAAAAAGTAACTTATCTAGTACCCCTAGAGCCTGCTTATGGAACCAGGCAGACACCGTTGAGACGCACCGCCGCCGCCGAGGAATAAGTATCGTCTTATCGAACCATTTCACTGGTTAGCCTGATAATCGTATTGCGTTACTTCGTTCCGGATACTACTTACGGAATGGAAACTTCGATTTACTCTACTCAATGATATTACCTACCTACTTACTGCCTATTACATAGGAAATCGCAACATCTTCAGGATGGATTGGCGACTTTTTTTTTATTAGACCTTTTTTTTATACGAATCCCTTTACATATTTTTGATCATTCATGCTGCATGGAAAATCATCGAAGGAACCGACGCCTGTGCAGATCCTACGACCGAAGGGAGTCAGCCGTTAGATTTTGCTGAATAATTCATTTTCATGGATCCTTTATACATTAAATGTTTTTTTCTTCCCCATGTTGGTTCAATCGATTTTTATACCTTGTATTTTTATTCGCTTTTTAGCATAATGACTTAAGGAAAGTATCGAATCCCAAGATGGCCGATTTTAGCATATTTAGTATCGGTGCTCGCGACGCTCACGTCGTCTCTGCGTGACGTCAATGCAATGGCGTTCGAACCGATTAATTATTAATTTATAATCGTTTGTAAATATTAGAAACTAAAGGAAATAAAATTGTTAAAAATCTTTTCAAGATTTAAGACTGCCTTTATTTACACGACCCACCATTCATAGTCAGAACGCGCTGACGTCCACACGATTGTCTGTAACCACGGCCAAAGGTTCGCCACGTTATGGAACAACGTTACAACCCAGTAGCGGGCAGAGACGCCAGAAATAAAATATCTATAATTGCCATACGGGATGAGTAACGTTCACCAAATAGCTATAGAACGGCGACTATAAAGGTGCAGAAGCATAAAAGAGTCATGATAACTGGCTGAGAAAGAGTTACGAGTCATTAAAATTATCTTGGACGAATTATCTTCGTTATATTCGTACCAACGTTGCTTCTCGGTCCATAAATAAAATAACCGAAAAGAAGAAAAAAAACACGTGGACGATATAAAGAGAGCGAGGCGAAGTACAAGCAAAGAGAGTGTCCAAGACCAAATATGAAATCGAATCTGCGATACTGCTGCAGCTGCAGTTGCATCTGCAAAGTGCTGTGTCATCGATAGAAATTCTATCAGGTCGAAGGCGGCCGCTTGGCGACACGAAGAATGAGTTGAAAATTGAATTCCAGCCGGATCCAGCGCAACGACGTAAAGTAACGTGGAGAGTATCTCGATTGCGTGGCGTTGTCAAAATTTCGTAATCGGTTTCGAGCACACCTTACGATCCCTGCGTCGGGCGAGGTTGCGTCAAATTGAGGACCCGCCCTGAAGTTCGAGACAGAGGTTCAAGACGAGCCAGTAAGTAAAGCGGCGATCTACTTAGCAAATACCTTGCGAAACAAGCCACCATAGCCGTCACGGTCGGGCATCGGCTCGTTCGACTGTTTCAGCATCAAATAAATCCTCTCCACTTTGCGAAGCGATTATAACGTAAAACTGTGCTAACGGGGAGTAGCTTTGAAAACCAGTGGGAATATAAATACGACAAGGTTACCAGTTTGTCAATTGCGAATATCGACTCTTTTATGGGTTTCGCGATCGTTCGAACGAGATTAAAAAGAATTATCCCATCTGGACAGGCACGAGATCAAGAATGCCAAGTAAATCGTGGCTGCCGTACGCCGCTCGACCTTGCACGATATTTGGATCAGGAACTTCCATTATGAAACCAGCCCATAATCTGGTAGCCGTAACGCTGTTCGTTCCAAGTAGAAGAAAAGTGACGAAGGACGATTAAAAGACCGAGACTCGACTTTATACCGTTTACTTCGTCGTTCCTTCTTCTTCTTTTTTATTTTATTTTTTTCAAGCCTTTCTCACCAACGGCTGCTGCGAAAAACATTAGAAGTGTCGAAACTTTTTTACACCGGGATTTTCTATTGCCGTCAATTAGTACCTTGGGTTGATATAAAAAACACATAGGGACAGCCGATACCTTTTCAATGGCTTTTCGAGACGAAGAGGGATCCTATCTGCAGATGCAGTCAGATGCACCTCGCCATGCCAATAATTGCACTTGCGACGAAATGAGGTATGAGCTCGATTAGGTAGACAAGTGGAACAATGCTCCTGAGAATGTAACGAAGGTTTTACATAACCAGGTCAGGTACCTTGAATTCGTTTAAACTCAAAGAAACGGACGTCCTTTCCTCCACTACACTATACGGGAAGATTAGAAATAAGATTTTTTCTGGCATCCGGATTACAGTGAATTTTTCTTTAGGTTAAATCACCGTTCGATTCTATATTACTTTAATTTTTCATCTCTCCAGAAATGATCCTTAGATATGATTCGAGACTGATATCGCTTCATTAAGTAATAATTGTTTATGCTGGTATTTCAGTGAAAATTAATTATTGGTACATAGGGGGTGCCTTATGCTTGTAATTGAAATACGCGTGCGCACAGCTGTGATTCACAGGCAGAAATAATTATCAATTTACTCGAAGGCAATTAACACCCAATTAAAATTATCCCAAAAGCTGCATTTTTTTAATCTTTCTTTTTACATATTTCCCAGGCACTAAATCCTGCTGCTAATAGACATTAATAATTATGAAACGTACACAGCAATTTCTGATCAAGCCCCAAAGCGACATTGAACAAAAGTTTTAATGGGTCGAAATGAAGGTGTTGATTAGTGGAAAATTTAATACAGACGTAACCTGGTACTATTTATTTAGCTTCGAGCTAAGGTACTGACCTAGTCTATCTAATAAGATACCTTTATCCTGTGTGTACCAAAAAAAAGTTGCAGTGTAAGAAAACTCTGTATACGACACAGATTTTCCTAGTCACGTGAATTTACGAAATCAATGACTCATAAGAACAACACAAGGATCGCAGATACGGAAATCCAATCACGTTCTGCTCAATATTATTCTTTACCAAGGATTACGTATCGGTCTTTAAGCGAAAGTTAAGTTCATACTGCAAGTTCAACTGAACAAAATTTCTATGCGGTTCACGAAATTGGCAAAAACGTGTCGAATAACGGAAGTGTCACATTATTTATTCCGGTTCTTAATGTTCCTCACCTTCCCATATCGCCGAGCATTGTCATTAAAATCAGGCATAAAGAATCACGCACGCGTCCGATATCGGCCGATCAATTATATTCGAGGTTATAACACTTCCTGGATTACTGGCACCCAGGTAAAATATATCTTTACGGTTCGATGAGATCGCGAAAAACATCCTGATGAAATTGAACAGGTTTAACGCGTGCTGGAAGTTGGGCGAAAGAAGTGGCAAGGTCTCTGTCATGTAATCCGTACTTCATTGTCAGAAGTCGTAAAGTCGTTCTGGGCTAATGCGAGTCAAATCACTGGATTAGCTAATAGAATTTGCATTTGAATGCAATATTAAAATTAGAGTACCAGTTAATCAGTGAAATGACAGAAAAGTCACCGACTCGTCACAGATTGAATATACAGAGTAAATCATAGATAAAATTTATTAGACTAATTGACACAAATTTTTCGCTCAGATTCAGACTCGATTAACCATATATCTGCGAATGCATAATTAATAGGAGTAAAGTCCCAAGTAGATCCTATTTTGCCATCGCCTGTGATATCGTTCGATCCTTAGGGCAATTATTTTTGAATCTCGACTAATGATATAGCGGAGGTCATCCGGTTTTTAATTTAAGATTTATTAACGAGCTAATAAATTATTCCCAGTCGCTGCATTGAGAAACAAAGCAACCGGATCTTTTGGATATTCGTTACAGGCACGGCCGATAAATAATTTACAAAAGGAATAAATAATATCTTCCCTCTTTCAATCTGCTGGCCTTGCGCAATATATAACGCCAAAAAAAACAACATCTACAAACCCATCCGACCGATATATCTGGGATTCCGAGTAACGCGTGATATTTCACACGACAGTGCGATACACAGTAAATGCAATTCCACGTAACGTACACGCTCCTTCTGTACTTTACGTCGTTATATAAATGTCTGGCAATGGGCGTGATCGGCTCTGAGAACATGTCCAGATATTCCAGTATGCACTACCGAGACATACTAAGTATGCAAGAAGGAGCAACGAACGAGTAAATACGAAATGCCTCGCTTAGGAATTCTCAGCTGTGCGCGTAACATTCTGCTCTCTTTTCGGGGGGACCTCTCGAAACTCAAGTAATTGCGCAATTGCAAAACTGACGTAGTCCTCTATATCGCGTTCTGAAATTATTGTAGAACCATAGATCAGACGATTCCCTGACTTTTATCTTGCTGGTATAAGTGCGGCGTGAAAAAAAAAAAGGTTAAAGAGAAAAAATGTGCACTCAGTACTAACCGTGGCGATTGATTTGACGTCAGGCGTAAAACAGCGAACCAGCGAATATCCATTGCCGTGGATGCACCACCCAACGTGCAGTGAGATATTAATGACCGTGAGCAATTGATTAATCTGAAAGCAGCACGCGGGATAGGACAAACCTGAAGATCGGATCGCGAATGTATTTTCGCAGGTTTCTCATCGGCCGATGTGCAAAGTGCATCTGGGTGGGAAATCGGGTCGATGCACTTTCGGTTGTTGCACGTTTCGGTGTTTTGGATGTATCTATCTACGGTTATGTCTTGGGTAGAAAGCCTTTGCGTAATGCACCGTAAAGAATTGTTGGCATTATTGATGGTGGTGCACTGGCGTCGAGGGCGACGTCGACGCATCCTGGCGCATGTGCGCGTATAATTTACGCATAAAATGCACCCGGGAGCTACCGTGATAATTCTTTGGGAATTTCGTCATCGTGTTTCTATATCGAATTATGAGGAGGATCATTACGTAGACACTCCCTATTTGGAGTAATTCGATCGTTTGGGATCAGAGATCGCAAGATACGATTTCGTATGTCCCAGTTACGATTCTGTGGTGATCCATATGAAAAAAAAATTTCGCTGATAACCTTGATTTATATAAAAGGATATATTTTACAAAAAAAAATAATTGTGGCTTAACAATATTTGATATGAATATAATAGCTGATTTTCGCGATATTTTTGTTTTGGAAGTGAATGTCGGATTTCGAAAATTTAGTACGTGCTAGGATTGCGCGAGTTCGAAAATGACCTAATGTCCCAAGAACGGGTGGCGTGGGTTTCGGCGACTGGGTTGGAATAGATCGCAGGATCTATAGGAGTGTTTTGGAGGATCGCTTAAAATGTATACGATTGTCTCGCGTGCACTGGTTACAGCAAATATTACGCAAGAAAAAAAAAGAAGCGGATCGAACCCAACCCCATTCAGTGAAAACCCTGAAATTATCCAGATCAACCAGATCGATATCGATTCGTGGATCGTCATGTTTCGTCCACGATAAAATAAAATGATTCCCGTGCATTACCGTAATCACGATCTTATTAACTCGATCCTGAATGCAGATATACATGGTGTGCCAATCGAAAGGAGTCTTTAAGAATTTGTCTCAAGGTCGCGATACGTGTCACCCAAGTGTACAAAACCCTTTATAAGAGCTTATCCAGACAACCTGACTTCTTAAACTACCACAAGTCTAAATGCATAAATACATAAGTACCCGATAACTGCCTGAACTGAAAGTACTTTCCGCTCTCAGCTGCTTAACTTGCTCCTGTCTCGCGGAAATTCTTTTTTTTTCAAAAATAATCACGTCAAGATCGATCGAACCCAACACCCACTGTTAGGATCCGGTTACCCACACGGATGTCCAAGTCAGCCGCAATCCACTTGCGTAACGTCCAAGAGACATCGTAACCATGATCTATCTCAAGAAATAAGTACAGTCTTATTGAAAAACTTAGTAAAATCCAAATACAGAAAAAAATCGAAAATTATCATCATAAGAGAATCGCACTTTACAAGGTGCAAGTACACAAAAAAAGTCCCAAGACCCAGACTTCCCTCGGACGCAGTGTCGCAAATTGTAAACGCCTTGCAGAATACGATCGGTACGCTGAGGTTGCCGTAAAAGGCAAAAGAACACGAAGACATAAGCCTTATCGACACTCGGCAAAACACACGTACAGCACCACCTTTCGCCGCTCGAATCACAGAGCGAGATCTCGATCGTGCGTTTCGAAAAAGTCAAAATTATCGAACTCGGCGTGAATTCGACTGACCAATCCGAAAAGTTAAACCAATAGACTTGGATACCGAAGTTAAGAGCTCAATACGGCACGCGTCTTTGTTCGATCGAAACGTGCCGGAGCGTCGAGACGTCACACGTCACTTTTATAATTGTTCCTTTCACTCCGTCAGTCAAGCATGGGAGGTGTGGTTTACTATTGGCTATTAAACTCTCAGTACGGACTTATCTATGCTTCCTTTAATTGACTCATAGCTTAAGGTCAAGGACACCATTATCTTAACAAAATTCAACAATTTTAATTCATTCGATAAGCTGTGTTTTTTTTTTGGAAATTTTTCTTGCGGGACATTCGTCACGAATTTTAGTCGATTTTTATCGTTTTTAGGACAAGTGTCCATTCGACGAAATTTTTTCATAAATCAATACGGACCTTGGTATTATGAATAAGCAAAGTGGGTCTCGGATCTAGGAAGGTAAGGAAAGTACCCTTTTCACTTGCAAATGAAAAATTCGTAACGATCGATCCTCGTGTTAGCCGTCATCGGCATTGTGTAGAATTTACACGGAGCGAAGGGAAGCACGACTTGCATATAAATCACGGATTCGATTGTAATTATAAAGCGTTTGGAGTATCGATCAGGCGATGTATCAAAGTGTACCAAAAAGTTTCACTTTTAATTTCTTTTGCTTCTAGGATATTACCCAGTAGGCTTTTGCTGAATGTCCTATCATGAGCGGCCACGATTGCGTCATCGGTAATGGAAACCCAACAGATTGGGCGGACAACGCATATACACTATGGTGAATTGGACAAAAAAATGGTACGATTTAAAACGGATCCTTATTTTGCTGGAGTATAATAATAAAGAGCTTTGGCGTTATATACGGTTCTTTTCGATAATCACAAATAAATGGTCGGTAATAACTTATTATTGATTGCTGCTCTCAATTCTGTTTCGAGATGGTATAATGAATTTACCATGCAGCGGATGCACATTGGGTTGAGAATATATATATATATACACGTGTGTATTATGAAATCTATAAATTCATTTACTCCAGGTGCAGGGCTGCCAACGCACTCATGCTAAAATAATGAAGAAGATTTAATTGGAATATCCAATCTACACATACATATTAATTTAAGAAATTTATGAGGTGTCGATGGCGATCTACATGAATTTACAAGCTGCTATCTGATCTTTCGGAAGGACCTAATTGACTTTTAAAGAATATATTGATTTTATTGATTCCTATCGAAATTTCTTCATTGACGAGAGCCTTCGTGTCCCGTTTGATCCTCTTGCTCCAGAACGTCAAGAGTCTTAACTGCCGGCAAATTGAAAACGAGTCCTGGCGTTACGTAAATGCGATCTAGTTCTGTAAAAGGATTCCTTATACAACAAGATCGATAATGTCCGAAAGACTAACAATTAAGTTATTACAATCGAGAGTAAACTGCGACTATAGAGATTTGCGATTATTGCGAAAGAAAAGTGCAAGAGGCGAGCCAGGGTCTGGTTAATATTCATCATCGAAATTTGGGATAACCAATCATTCGAGTCAGCAGCCCCATCGGATCGTTGAGCCAAGTGCAAATTTTAAAGATGGAGCGAACGACCCAGTTCTGGCCGGACATGGTTGGCCCTTGTCTGGAGGGGTCGCCCTCCACCACGCCGCGACGCCACGACGCCTCGAGTATCCTCAGCCGACGTGGGGAAGGAGACGCCCCTCTTGTTCACCACGTGAGCATATAAGCAACGCTGTGCCACTCACGGGATACAGTCTCACTACCCTCCTTTGCTCCACGTTACTCAGGTTAGCCAAACGCTTTAGACAAAAAAAAAGAGAAGCCGTCGAGGATGAAAAACAATCAAAATTTTGTAAAAAAGAAAAATTCGAAAATGTCAATTTCGAGATAACGTTAGCTGGAAAATTATTAGTGTAGAAACTCAAAAAAAAAGTATTTTTGCAGAAAATATACAACGTCGCAAAGGACATTAATTGCACATTCTGGACTGTGTGTATGGTTAAAAAAATGGAGAAAAAATTTAAAAAATTTGTCAAAACATATTTTTACTTCAGCTGCGCGTATAAAATTAGACCGAGTATGCGTGTAAACGCGATCGAAAGTAACAGCAGCATTTCTTAACGGTCCTGTCCAATGTCCCGAGGCGTAACAACTAGAAGTATAGTCGAGGCCGTCACATATTAATGCAAATTCAGACTCACTTGAAAGTTTAAGTTTTGAGGAACTCTCAAGTTCACTTCGTTTAACGTTAGACTAACGCTTTCATCCGAATGATATTAATTCCAGTGTATTAGCCGGATTTAGCCATGCGATCGTTTCACGACATTGGAGCAGCTTAAACCTCCTGTAGAAATTACCATCGTCAACCGCAGCAACTCAGGAAACTTTAATACTAAGCTTATTCCACTCAAAGTTATTCTCGCTTTCGAGTGTTACCAACACTTGACAATGTGCTTTCCCGAAATTTCCAGAACGTTCCAGCCACTTACATGACGTTCCCCACCGATCGGCTTCGGCCTTTTGGGAACTCGTTGCATTTTCCTGATAACCTAAATTCATTTATTTCACAGAATGAAGTTTTTTCCGGTGGTAGCAGCCCTGCTGCACGTTGTCCTCTCCGGTCACGTAGCAGTGAGATTGCCTTACCTGAATCCTGCAGGAGTGACGTACGTAGACAGTTACGCAGGACATTCAGCACCCTTGGGTTACGCAGCTGCACCAGCACTGCAGCACGCACCTGCACCACTGGCCTACGGAGCTCATCTTCAATATGCAGCCCCAGCAGCAATTCCTGCGAGATTGGAAGCTCAGCACGTTGGCTACGCAACTGCCCAAGTGCCAGCTGTAGCCGCTGTCCCCGTAGTCAAGCATGTGCCAACTGTCTCCCACGTGCCAGTAACAAGGATCCAAGCTCAGCACGCAGTCCTTCAGAAGCAGCTGGACGTTGTAAAGCCTGCAGTGTCCACCCGCAAAGTTGAGGTAACTAAAGGACCATCCCAGACCTTATCCCGAATTGCAGAATCTCTTAATCAATGCAAATGAAAATGCAGGTCCGTCGTCCAGCTATCCAGAAGCAATTCTACGATATCGAGGAACGTGTTATCATCAGACCAGCTGGTTCCGCCCTGGTTGAACTGGATGAGCCAACTTCGAAACTGCAAAGAGGACCAGCCGTGATCCAGCCTCTTGCAGACGCTGCACCAATTTCCGTGACTCCTGTACCAGACTCTCATCAAGTGATTCCTGCTGGCGCCATCTCTCACGCACCCCTGGCCCAGGGTCTGGTCCCCGTTGTTGCCCATGCTCCCGTCCACGTGACCCCAGCACCGGTCTACGTTGCCTCTTCCACCCACGAGCCATCTCACGTCTCTTCGACCCCCGCACCCAGCTTCGAGGACGAGTCCATTGTCGTTGAGAATCCCAACTTCCGCAGCATCGAGCAACAGACTGAAGCTCACAGGCAGCAGGAGCAAAGCTACAACGAGCACATCAATACCCCCCGTGCTTCTCAGGTATCCTTGCGATAATATATCACTGATCGCTATCAAATTTTAGAAAGAAAAAGAAACGCATATCCTGTAGCCAAGGAAAAGGTTTACTGGTTCAATGTAACCGGACGTATATACGTCCTTGCAGATACGGACCTATGACCGTTACTGATCGAGACAAAAGACATCGCGGTATTGACCTTTAAATATCTATTACAGAGCTAACATAGGTAACACTGTTCCCCGTCACATTTTTACGTAATAGTACAGAGACCGTGTTAACGTTAGAAATACACTACTGGTTCCTCGTAATTTCAAATAGATCAGTGGAAAAAAATTTATTGAATTAAAGGCGAATGCCAAGATCGCATCGGAGCCACGAGTCTACGCTCACTCGAACGGCGCTGCGCCCCTGGAAGCTGCAGCCCGTCTGGCAGCTCACGACCCTGCCCCAGCGGTAGTCGCCAGCGTTAGAAACAGCCCCGAGGAAAGCCACTCCAACCAGCACAAACTTATTGAACTGCTTACTGCTCGTGGAGGAGTCGCTGAGGTACAATTTGAGTCTTAAACAAAATTCTATTGTGATTTCATCGTTTTTATCAGTTACGTCTAGTACGTCAAAAAATGTAAATTCGAATTCCAGGTCGGATTTGGTCGCGAGGGACCCGCCTCCCGTGTAGGAGATGCTGGCCACGTTCGTGCCCGCGTCCTCTCCGCCACTGCTGCTCCTGAATTCGCAGAAGCTGCCGGCGAACGCGTGTCCACCCGTCGTGTTGTTGTAAGCCGACCCATCGAGACCCTCCAGGAATTCGACGTTGTCGAACCAGCTACAAAAGTTGAGAGGGTCTCTGTTCAAGAGCCCACTCTTATCAAGACTGCCCACCTAGAACACGTGCAAGTTCATGGTTCTGTTCCTGTAGTAGGCAAAGCCCTTGCACCAGCTGTCGCTCACGCTTCTGTTCCAGTCTACCAAAAGACCCTCTCCCCAGCTTACGATTACTACCATCATTGATTGTAAGAGGATTTATTGGAAACCGTGAACCTTGACCTTTGTTAACTACTTTCTCGAATGAAGAATCATTGAACTCGCCGTAGGTCACGGGATGTACATAATCATACACGCTTGTCGATTGATCAATAAAAGGAATTAAACATATTTTTTTTTAAATTCGTAATTTTTGAAAACGCTGTAAACTGGCTTACAGACAATTTCAATTAGGGAGTAATGAATTTTTTGTAAATGTTCGAATTATTCGTTTATATTATGGTGAACTCCAATTCGTAATATTTTTATGTCTTTTTTTATGGCAATCTGCATCCGTGTAGAATGTATTGGTTTCAACTAATTATGCACACGCACGAAGAAAAGCGACTAAAATCTGGGACAAGGTCGATAATTATGTCAGACTTGTAGTCGGTTTATGTCCTATTAAAAATATGCCTTTCACTCAAGTTATTTTAAGGTAAAAACGCACTGCGCTGAAATAGGTATTAATATATCGAATACCGCAAGAATTGAGTTTCAAAATGAAATAATGACGTCTATAAAAAAATATCAAGTACTTTGTAAAAGTAACAGAAGACCCCGAGACCTCGATTGATTCTTTAAATAAAAAAAAAACTCTAACCTATCAAAGATCTTAATTATAAAGTACACAATTTTTTAAAAATATACTTGCAGCATGCACCCGTTAGATCATCGGCTGCACAAACTTTCCCACAAGTTTAGAACTTGGTAAACTCGTACTTGTAGACTTTGAGGTCTGTCCCCGTAGTGACTAAGACAGTGCTGCTGCCTGCGGTAAGAAACGGAAATTCTCCTATTTGAAAGCGAATCGTGATTACCGCATAGAGTAACATACCGACACAGATACAACGTTGATTACAATTACCATAAAAAAATCGGTATCAGCTGTGAAAAAAATAAATAAATATAAATCAATTTAAGTAAAGACGTAAAAACACTAGACATTTTCGACGACTGTCAGTTCCTCTGTCTACATGGGAGAAAGCGGAACTGACAAAGCTACCCGGTTTACCCCATTCGCAGTAAAACCTTAAACGGTCTGAACCCCTATAAAGCAGAAACTTCAGACCTTTACCAGGATATGAAAACGTTGCTAGGGACAGACTCTATTGCTTTCGAATATTGCTGTTAAGCAAAAAAGGTATATCTACGGAAACGTGAGGGGAAATGAAAATGAATCGCTCTGAATATACACGGAATCCAAGGGAGATATCGAAGAAAAAATTACCGTATAAATATTTGACATTTATCCGAAAAAAGTACCACGTGCATCATATTAGAAATCGATAACTCATACGAACGATCAAAGAGAAGTGGCACTTCCTTGGTCAAGAGACAAGGATAACCAGTGCCTATAGCGAACACCTTAGCCAGTCCTAAGGTCACAACATTGACCTGGTTAACAAGACTCATAAACGTACCTTCATCTCGTACGATTCGCTCGAAACGGAAGAGCGAAAGGAGGAAGTGATTGCGATAAAGGTATACCTATATAGATATTCTGGATGAAGCCAGTCACGAGGAAACGACCTCGATCGTCCTTGGTGCCAAAGATTACATATATTTTTATATAAAGTTACATCAAGGGAATAATTATCGATTCGACGCAGAGTCGCAGCTGTGATTTATATCCATTTAAAAAATATTTAATTCGTTCTCTTGACGTTCGCCGGTGTGAAATGCAATACTGGTAATCGCGCAAACCGGAAAACGGGCTTGGATTAGCACTTGTGCAAGTGCGAAAGCACGTTGGTTCGCGCGACAGGAGCTACTTGACACGCGGCACGTGAACTGACCTTTATTTAAAGTCAGCAGCCAGCTCAAATTCACGCGGCATCGTCATTTCACTGAGTTACGATCGATTTACATAAGACTTACAAATCGTTTCGTTCTTTCGCTACCTCATGAAATTCTGACCTAACGAGAGTCGCTGCTTCGATGATTTTCAATGATCAAATACAGAAACTCCTTAAAATCGGATCGATCGACATTTAATAACTAACTTAACTATCGATTGACTAGAATTAAGAACGACTAGTGTTTGCATATTACGTCTACAAGTATCAAACCGAAATCGGTCCTCGAGATTTGCTTCGTTGAATCGTGAGTCGCGGGTAATAAAAGTAAAAGTGAATATTCATACAAAATTTATTGCTAGACTATTTTTTTTATGTACGAAAAATGCGTCCAAGCTGTTTCACTGTCATTAACGTCAAACTTGATGTAACTTTATGCCTTTGAGAAAAGTTCGGATCGAGCAAACCACTCGAGGCAGTAGTCCACTAAAGGTCAAGTTCTAGATAAAGGATGAGGGTAAACTTGAGGATGAGCCTCGTTTGGGAAGCTTCGATCTTCTATAGGGAAATGGCAGGAGGCTTCGTCGGCGGATCAGCAACTTTCAGCCAGGAAATTCCAACCGTCAGACTTGCTCGGGATCGTTCAGGGTTTTGCGTAGTGGCATCCTTGACTGAGTTTACAAAGGTTAGCGCCCTCGTCTCCTGTCACGCACTAACGTCTACCATCTACCGTCTACCGAGAACCACGAGGGTCGTCGGAAGGTCCAGCAGGTTCCCTGGGTTGCTGGTCAACGTGGGACTTCACGTTTAACCTCAAGCTTCGCCTCGAGTATCGAGCCGCTCTCGTATATAAGGAAACACAGTCACGGAACGTGCATTCAGTTAGACGCACACGCGAAACTCTATTCACGAATTCTTAGAGCTGAGGTTCAAAGGTGAGTGTTGTGAGACTTTACAATAAAATATATATACATATATATATATATATGTATATACGACAATCGGCTTAATTAAGTTTGTGCACCGTGACCATTTTGATTTGTGTTAATTATCCTAAAAACGAGCCCTCGGGATTTTTAATGTGTTCAACGGTTTGTGTGATATGTCGAAATTTTTTGGATTTTACAATTTTCGAAAACGTATAATAAAACGAAATTTTTCATTCGATACTCTTTTCACTGAGTTCATGAATTAAGAAAGTGCGATGAGTCGTGTCTGGAATGTAAATTATGAGTGCATTGAGTAACACGTACGCAATTTTGCATTTGCGTGCAAGTATCTCAGTTATTTACGATTTACTGTAATTATTAATAGGTATACGAAGATACTAATGGCTAATTCATTTTAAGTAGTCATCAAAAGCATTACGTGTGTACGATCTCAGATGTTTATTTTAAAAATTATTTTCAACGTAAGGCTGATGATTTAAAATGTCTTTCGATGAAGTAAGGAGCCGAGACAGTTCTGCCAATAAAGTGGGACTAATAAACGAAAATATAGAATTCACGTAAATTCTGAAAATCAGACTCATTTCAGAAATGACAATGAAGGTGATCGCCTTACTTGGATTGCTGGGCCTGTGCGCTGCAGCTCCTCAATTCCTAGCTCATCCGGAAACACCCTACGCCCATCCTGCAGTCCTCATCAATTCAGCCATGGAGAACGCTCTGCCTAACGAACTGAAAAATTCCTTCTACGAAAATCCAAGGATCGCTGCTGGTCTTGCGAAGGAGTCCTGGTTCGCTAATAAGGAAATGCAGGTGAGATTGAGGTTTGCATGAAGAATTGAAAAAGAATTTCGATCAATAAATTAAAATATTCTCACAGGTGATCGATCGCGAGGCTGAGAAGATTCCACGTGAGAAGATCTACGACGTTCTTCATAACGCCGGACTGGCACGTAGAAGATGAACCATTACGAAGGACAAATCCTAGAAGAAAATGAATTAAATTTTGTCTCGCAATGTTGCAAAAATATTTTTTCAATTTTTGTCATCTACATAAATCATACAACTATAGCAAACGTATAGAAGAGTGAATGAAAGATATTTATTTGTAACGAATGATGAATGTCAAAAATATTCCAATTGGAATTGCGTGCCTATACTAGATATAGTAAATGTTGTTTTTATTTAGCTAAGAGTTATACTTAATTCCAGATAATAATGTTTTTCAAAGAAAAAACATTTTTGTTACATCTCATAACCCTGTACACCTGCGTATAAACGTCGGTCTAAGGACTCGGACTGAACTTCATGTATATTTCAAGTTATAAATACAGCAAGCTCATTCGTAAAAATGGAAATGTGTTTTTTTCCAAGTCAGCTTAAAGGAAACACAATTGCCCCATAAGCAGTGACAAAGTAAGCGTATGTAAATTCAACTGAAAAATCCCATAGAGATATTCCAGGGTTCCGAAAGTGCGACACGAGGAGCACCTTGCACGAAGGCAATCAGATTTACTACAGTGTACAGCGTGACGTATATCGCCAGGCGACATTCACATTCTCCCATTCTCCGTCCTCCGTTTTCCAGACTCCGACCAACCTGCATGAGAAACTTTGAGCTGTGGTCTGGAAACTAACCTGAAACATTGTTCTACCTAGTGAAACGTCTTGTATGCCTTGTTACAAAGCCTAGCTCTACTATCGACTGTAACTAGACTTACAAACCAGCAAGGTTTCTGGGAAAATAATCGTTCAGAGAAACCGTTCTGAGATAATATCAAGACTACGGAAAGCAGCCACCCCTGAGCTACCGAGCAAGCTCAGTCAATAGCGGAATTAATTATTGCGCATCAGAGCATCGAATTTCTCAAGGGATAGCCAGTGGACGTAATCAGGTAGCATAGGGATATTTCAGACTACGGTAAAACGATCTATATTCGAGAGACGAAGTTCTTCGTCTGCCCTGAGGATAATCTCGAATTAGATCAAAGATATATGTATACGGTCAGGTACGTAACTGGTTATGACTACATAGACACGGGCATGTTTCGAATAAAGCAAGAAGTCGCGCGGCCGAGCACTTTGGCGAGAGTGCACTTCCCTGTATCTGGTGCATCTGCATCTCATTGCACTAAGAAGGAAAGTAAACAGGGGACTGGATCCCGCTGTCTTGTAGAAGGAAGTACGCGTTGTAATCTTTGATGGATGGAAGCCAATGGTGCCGAGGGAACAGTCGTGTTCAAGATCTCCACCAGATTCGATCTCTTGGGATGACTGGCTGGCGGCACGAGGACGACCGAGGATCGTGGGAAGCTGGATGGAAGATGCAGGGCATGCATCGATAGCCGGGAAATTGATCAGTGAAATCTGGGATCTAATGCGTAGCGAGGATGGATTGGTTAGAGAGTGTACAGGGTGTTTACTTTGTATGGAGGAAATTTGGGTACTTTGAAAGGAGTCTGTATCCTGTTGGATATTTATGGGATGCGTACGCCATTTGAATATCTAACAAGGGAACTACTTGCTAATATAGAGATTCTCCGGGTATCGAGAACAGTCTCCGATCTGTGTTAGTCTAAGGTTGCTTTATGGGTGATGCCCTTTGTGGAATTAGTGAGAGGCCTGTGACGCATTAGTCGCCGGTTCTACAGATGGCCGTTTTACTCTGACTGATTAAGCCTGACACAGGCACATCCTATTGAGTATTGAGAAAGAAAAGAATTAGCATATTGCGTTATAAAAATTACTTTTACTCTTCTTCTATGATCGAATCGATCTGGAGTGAGAGTAAAAATTATGAAAATTCATTTTTCATCCTTATTTAGTACCTAGATTTACTTTAGCCTGAATAGCGACAGTTTTCTATTACCGAAGTAGCTCGCAATGCTTCACCCGTACGTTAGAACGTCTTTGGATTCATTGGCAATGGTATCTCCATATCGAATAAATAGAAATTCGAGCACTCGTGGGGATGCACTATAAATGCGAATGGCGAACGTTATATCCCGGCAGATTCACATTCCGTGCTCGATCGGGAAGACGAGTCCGAGGAGTGCTCGATCCTTCGATCCTCCCGATCACCGATCATTGAGTTTGCCAGTCATCGACTTATCGAACGATCCCGACCGGCTGCGAAAGGATCCACAGCGGGTTAGTGCATCCGTGTCACGAGGACGATTCCAAGATACCAAGAGCACTGAGCGTACCCATAAAGGTCAATCACACCGAGTGCTCGGATAGTTTCTTCGTTCTATACAAAGGAGTATAACAGTGTTTAAACCGCACGGCATTCACCCTGCTATAACATTATCGTGCTAGACGTTAGAACTTTGCGTGTTTTTCAACAATTCTTCTTCCTCGTATTTCAACGTTATTTCCACTGAATATGCTGCTTGTTCTTGCCTCATTGCTCCTGGCGGTGGCAGCTGAGTCGGTAAGTGGTCTTGATATCTGAAAAACGAAAAATATAAATGAACTGATTCACACAAAAAAAAATCAAAATACCTACGCTATGCTGTTTAATCATATACAGGGTTCGTCAATTTTTGTTTTTCTTCAAACGATCATTCTTTCACAAATTTTAGTATTGATCTTCTGCGGTTTTATTGTCGAGATACAGTTTTCTACTTTATCCACAATTTTTGTACGTATCATCCATCCCACTCGTCACTCGAAAGGTTCGTGGGTAGGGGGACGTAATTTAGTATAGAATGTCCAAATGATTTATCTAGACGCATCGAGTTGCGGGAGCCGAGCGGTCGATGTATTGCGCAAGTGGTGTGAAATGAAGCACCAGCTGCATTATCTATCGGACTGCAACTTGCAGAAAGGTTGCACAATATTTTTAGAAATGTAGAACACGTAGAGATCCACTTTCTATCCTCGCGATTCTCCTGTTCGTTACGCTTCCATTAGCCGTATCGAATCTATTGAAATTATAGTTATTTTTAATAATATTGCATGCGTACCCATAAATTTATTAAAAATTTATTTTCTCATTGTAGCCTTTGACCCAGCAAAGATATGAAGATACAGAATATGGAAGCCAGTATCCTGGAGCAGCATCCAACAAGGACAAAGGTACTTTGGAAAATTTAGGATTACTTGATTCCGAGGTTGCTGATGAATTGAATGGTAAAGGTTGGCAGGGCGTGGTGCCTGGGATCCCTGAGAAGGACTATCCGAATTTGAATAAAGTACCGGAAACGTCATTTACCTGTGAAGGTAAAATAGCTGGAGGATATTACGCAGATGTCGAAACACGATGCCAGGTATTAAATCAATATACTGATAAAGCGTACGAAAAATTTGATTGGTTCAAAAATTTTGAATTAAATTTTTTTTTCATTTTTAGGTATTTCACGTCTGCAACACAGGGGGCGTAAAAAGCTCGTTCCTGTGTCCCGGTGGGAGTATATTCAATCAAAAATATTTCGTGTGCGATTGGTGGTACGACTTTGAGTGCGACGACGCGACTGAACTTTATTATTTGAATGCAAGAAATAATCGTGGAAACGAACGTAGTCGTCCGGAGTCGCAACATCCGGAACATGATTATTCATCGAACGATGGCCATCAGAATTCTTCTGTATCCTATAATGGTAGAAGCAGGACCCTGAACGAGGGCTTCGATTTGTCACTGGCCGGAACTGGCGAGGGTGCTTCTGGTTATACTAGGGATAAAGAAATTCATGGTGATCAAAGTAACGTTAGGAATATTGAACGCAATGAAAATCGTCCGAGCGGAAACTACAACATGAAGGATCCCGGTCAACAGATTTCAAATAATTCCGGACAGGATGTTGGCAGGCTTGAGGAAAGATGGAAAAATCGAGATAAGACCAACGAGAATAGGGAATCCCATGAGAATCATTCGGTCCAGGGAGATTACGATCGGAGTATATACCATTCGAGACGCAAGGACGAAAGTTTGGACGGTTACGAGGAGAGTCCTTCTATTCGGAGGATATTTAGCTCACAGAATGATAGAAACAGTCGGCTCAATGATGGCGCGCGTAGAGATCATTTTGATCTTAATGAAGACAGGAGAAACTTTGAAAAGGGGGAATATCTGACACCGGGAAACGACCAAAGTTTGTTTAACGAAAGGTCTAAGGGGGATATGAATTTTGATAAGGGATACGATAAAAATAATGATCATAATAGTAATCGTTTTTCAAGTATACAAGTAATTAATCATTTTCGTAATACAGTACGAAATCATGATCGAAATGGCTTTTTTGTCAATGGGCCAAGATCACAGGGAGAAAACGATTCCGGTAATGAACGAGGAATTTCGTTTTTTCGTGAAAAATTTGATAAGTCCTATCAGCAAAATAATCATCCGATACCTGGTCACGTAAAGAAGACGTCTGGTGGGCGAAATATAATTGAGAATGAAAATCATTTTGGAGAAAGATCATCGAGACCTGGGATAAGGTATCTGTATCCGAATGAAAACGAGGATAGATACGAAATAAATGGTTTTCCAAAAAATAATTATTCGGATAATAACGTAAATCATTTATCGGAATCATCCAGAGATTATCGTAAAAAACAATGTGAATCCAGTAACAATATACCACCTGAACTTCGACAGGATCCATCAAAGTCTATTTTGACTCCTGATAACAGCCATAGGCAAAATGCAGGCAGAACAGTTCAAAGGGTAACCGGTGGTTTACAGGGTGGAATTGGCAATGGGTATCCAGGATCTAACAGGGAGTTGCCTGGTTCCAATGCAATAGCCGGTACTATTGCTCCTGTCCTTCCCGTGGAATCGCAGGACGTTCCTAATGATCGAGTTAAAGGAACGGGTTCATTGAATTTCAATGGTCATTATCCCAGTAATGAATATCCATCAGGACCCCCGAGACAGGAGACGGGATCTCCAGGATTCGGTTTAAATGCGAATAATGGATACCCTGGTATTAGGCCGAATCCGAACACGAATGGAATACTCACTGGGCAAGGACGAACGTCCTTAGTAACTAAGACTCCCTCAGGAACTACTAGTCCTGGTGAAATCACTAGTATCAGTACAGGGTACGGTAATGGCGTAGCTAGCACAACTGATAACTTTAACGAACATGGAGACTATAAGGGTGGTTTACAAAGGGATGAAACTCATGGTTCTACAAGCAACCTTCCTCCCTTTGGAAAACGAAATTGGATTCAACATAATCAAGGATACCTTCCATCGGACTCAGCGAGAAATGAAGACAATGAAAAATTTGTAAAAGATATTAAAAATGTACAGAATAATTTTGGAAAATTTAATTGTAGAAACGGTCATGTAAATGAATTTGAAAATATCGATTATCTGCCTCCTAAGATTTCTGGTAACGAGAGAGAGGAAAGACATATGGAAGATCGTACGAGGTATCTTCCAGCGTTATAATTAAATAAATTAAATTAAATTTTACATATATTATTTAATGTGTTTAATAGACCTAGGAATTCAATAAACTTTATATTACATCTAACGTGTATATATTTTATTGAATAATAAAAATATAGCGATAAACGGAAAGAAAAGAAACGACGGATCGTTTATCTAACCAATGACGATTAACGCATTAACGATTAAGAAAAGTCTGGCACGATTCGGGTCGAGATAGGCGTGGCTCGTGCATAACACGCTATGTCAATTACAGCATCTTTACGTATGCAGAACAGTAGTAACAGACAATCAGAATGCACGCAATAAGCAAAAGAAGCGTAGCGTCTCTCTCATAGTTACATCCTACGTCTATAATGAAACCCGAGAACAATTGCATGCTACTTGCTTCATTAAGAAAAGAACGGCAGCCTCTCATAGTTTCTTTTGTTTTCTACAACCCTCCTATTTCCGAGACGCCGTATGTAAATTTCGCATGGACTCAAGAAAAACACTAAATTGCATATTATTTTGCATTGGGCTATTCAAAAAAATAATTATCATTTTTCTCGAGCCCTCGTTGATTTAACAAAAGTACGATAGTCGAAAATAATTAATGAAATTTTGAAAGACAAAAATGGCCAACAGGAGCCAACAGTCGAGAAAGTTGACGAGCAAGTAACTAAGGACTAGAGTCAATTTGGCACGCCCTATAACTCGGTGCACTTTGCGACTCTACGAAGAGCGGACATGCTTCGCAGATTTGTCTTCATTTGCGAAAACGAGGTGGTGTGGAAATCTTCGTAAATCATCTGGCAGAGAGGAAACTTGGTATACAGAAGCGTTCGTAGGAATACGTAAGAGGGTCTCTACGGAGGAAGGGGAGTAGTTAGAAGGAGAGAGTAGGAGAGGCTAAATGCAGCCAGGGTAATCATTAAAAGCGTAATATGGGATAGTTACATGATCCCCACGCAACGTCACGGACCCTACGGATCTCGTAAACTGTGCCAGTACCGTAGACGTTAATAATTCAGTATATATCGTGAATAATAAAAAAGATGATAAACGAATTCGAAATGATAAAAAAGGTTAATTAGTTGAAGCTACTGAAAATTATGAAAATTGGGATTTTATTGATCATTAAAGTCATTTTGCATTTAACTGAAGAGACTATAAATGATGGCATTAGATATACCTGGTAGCATTTTCTGAATGGAATCAGTGACCTATATAATGTCGAATTTTATATGCGAATACCGTTTGATGTAGGCAACTAACTTTCATAAGAGCAATCATTGAGTGACGAGAATCTCGCTGCATAGCCGCGATTAGAGAAATCATAGGATGATACAATAACGTTGTTAGGTACATTTCATCAGATTTCGTAACAGCCGCTAATGATTATATGTACCTATCAAGAAAATACCCTGCGGCGCGATTTTCGTTCTTGTACACAAAATTATCATTGTACCGTGTGTAACAATGATTTTAGGTTAGACGATTGGACGAACTATACATGTCATTTTGATCTACACTATAGTAAAAGATGCATTCACTTTAAAAAATCATTGCAATTCATTCACGTTTGCTTTATGATTTGACCGTATCATTCACGTCGCTTAAATTTTTATGATGGATCGGTCGCTGACACATCTACGTACTCAATCTTCAGTGAATCGGGTCACGGATTACAATGTCGACTATGAAGAAGATGGCCTCCTCTTCTTGATTACATCATTAATTGCCGAATACAGATCACTTTCGCCAGCCTCTATTCCAAAGGCTACCGCGAGGAGTCTAAATTATTTTCTTTTTTTTCCACTGGTGGGGAAGAATCGTTTAAAACCTTACGGACTTGGTCCCCAGAAAGAGATCGTATATAAAGGAGATGATTTTTGAGAAGAACATCAAACATCAGCTAGCATCTTTCGGTAAAGCAAATAGTTTTAACCAGACCACAATGGCCTTCAAGTGCGCTGTCGTAATCCTGTCTGCCATTTCCGTCATTCAGGTGGGTTCGCCATAAGATTGAGAATATTTAAGAAAAATTTTAATTTCGTTGGGCCTTTCTTTGGTGAATATGTGAATTAGTCGTATAACCCACAGTGTGATCCTACGGGATCATCCAGTACTTTATAATCAATGCTTGCACCTCCTGATATTCTCCACAGGCGCAAAACGGATATCCAAGGGATAATCCAGCGAGACAGCTGGATTACAGCCAGGGTTACGCTAATAATCTTCTCAGAGATAACGAGGAGATGTCCGGTGGTGAGATACCCGGTGAACCCGGCAAGGACTACCCGACCTTCTACGAAGTCCCGGAAACTCGTTTCGATTGCCAACAGCAACAATATCCTGGATATTACGCAGACACGGAAGCTCAGTGTCAGGCTTTCCACATATGTCAAAATGGTGGACGTAAGGACTCCTTCCTCTGTCCCAACGGCACACTTTTCAATCAGGAGCGACTGGTCTGCGAATGGTGGAACCAGGTCGACTGTTCTCAGGCTCAGAGTTTCTATTCCATTAACGAGATCATCGTCAAGGCGATGGAGGAGGCTGAAAGGTAATACGAAAATTGTGATTTACTAAAGATATTTTGAGAGGGAAAATAAATTTGTATTTTTTATCTCACCTTTCCAGACAAGCCGCTGAGAGAAGAGCTTCTGGATACCGTTATGACTCTGCCGGTAATCCGAATGGTCATCGTGGGGTTGGTAGCACTGCTCGTCCCCAGAATGAATTCGACATCATATCCGTAGAGACACCCGCCATTCGCAACCCCGTCGCATCCAAATTCTCTCAACACGGATCCCCACGTCCGGTTAATCCATTTAACTCAGATCGTCCTGTTCCTAAAAAAATCACAGCTCGTCCCCTTAATCCTGTTTATGGAGTCCCGGAAGTTCCTCAGGGTACCCAAGGACCTGCCTTCAACAAGCAAAGCGGCATTGCCCTTCCGGATAACAGCCAAATCACCGCTGCGAATTTTCGAAACCAGCCTAGTGGCCATCAAGAAATTGAAGAAATAAACCGCGAGTATCTTCCCGCTTAAATTTGAAAATCGGCACAACCAATTTTCCGACAACTAATCTCTTGACTTTTCAATGTATCACTAATTATTTATTCTCAACCGGCTACTGATGTGTACACGCAGTCTTGTATATATGCTTTATTGTATATTAATTTATTCACACAAATGAATAGTGGATCTCAGCGCTCAATAAAGACAACAAAAATTTTATGCAATTTACATATTTTGTCTCTGATTAAAACGTAGTGCAACTTTTTATTTCGCTCAAGGAAAATAGATGCAACGCGGAAAACACGTTTCCCGGTTATGTGAATATCATTTATGTGTAGCTATCATCTTCATGCGTGTTAGAAACATTGTCATTATCAAGTGTCATAGTTATAAATAATGAATATTGCAAATAGATACGTAAACGGAAGAACGAGAATGATCCCATGTGTTATTTTATGCAAGTTTCTTGATCGAGTCTTATCAAGTTCCATTTTTTAATTCGTTATCACTATCAGAGTAAATGTCAATATCGAATCACAACAACCGTTAGACGAGTAACCAGATCTGAATTGAGTAGTAGTTTGGATTGATCGTCATTAGAATCATTTGTCCGCGCCAGTTCGATAAAGGATCACAATGACGGATTGACATTAAAAAACGTTTTTTTAAAAACCAAATCAAATTAAAAAAATCTCAAGATATCGTGCAATAAAGATGGATATAATTTTAAGTGAAAAAAAAACTGCACGTGGAAATTGTAAAATCGCATAAGTTCTTATCAACCATATCATAGCAAAAGTGTCTGACAATTCTATTGTAAATCTCAAAAAGATACAGTAACTTGCCGAAGATCTGTCCTCAAGGTTTACAGCGAGTTCCGATAACGGTGAAAAGTAAAAAGTGATCTTAACGCTTAGCACAATATTTGCCCTGAGTAATCTTCCTAGTCGAGAGATCAGCGAAGGACAAGTAAACTATTGTCGTTACGCAATTGTGAAATAGAATGGAGAATAGAAAAAATGGAAAGCAAAAAATTTAATTCGAACGATTTATAACAATAGACAACAACTTTATGTACTATTGGATGTACAATAAAGTGACTTTTTTGCCTTTACCCAAAAATTCCTTCGCCCACGTGTCACCTACGGGAGGATAAAATTTTGTGAATTTTTCTACCTGTCAGGATCCCACGTATGACGCAATCCCCGATCAACCCATGACGCATTATTGAACCCTTTATGGGTTCGTTACGATTGGGTCGTCGCGAAGCTTATTATAACGTTATGTCATGCCATTTGCAATTGCACAATGTGTATATGTATATTATGTACCATGGTAATTATAAGAGCGGCCTTGTCGACTCTTCCTACGACAGTGACAATGATATCCTCGGGAGATACGTCACTGGCAGCCGGGATAAGTAATCATAATTTTCTAGGATGGCCAAGCAGGAATTGCCGTGACGATGTAAAACTGGCAAGAACCAAAGATCGCCTATTGTGCCCCCGCCTCCTGCGTCCCAAGGAGCGGCCGCATTCTGCGTAACGGGTGCGCTTTAGCAGCCAGTGCATTTATCTGGCCCCTGAATTGCACTTAATATCGCAATCGCATAGTTATCAGAATAGTGCGTTGTTGGCCTAGGCCTAGTGCAGTACAGAAATGGAGCAGCGAACTATGTCAGGTACGAATACGCAACCTAACATTCGATCGGCAATCGACGTCTCGGCATTCGCGTTCACCGATTCGTGCGAAACTGCAACCGCGAAAGATCCACCTGTCATCCGATTCTTGGCGATCCGTCGTGTCCGCGCACAATGAAGATAAAAATACGTGACAGTGCACTCTCCGAAAATGGAACGAATCGACCTGAAAAAAAAAATTCGACAAATAAATATGACAATAGTCGACAATATTTTTTGGAGATTAAAGGGGGATAAATAGAAAAAAATAAAATTTTTTTTTAAGAAAAAAAAAAACCAACTTTGTATCTAATAAATATTGGAAATTGATAATAAATATTGGAATCTACAATAAGAAGACCCTTTTGCAAGCAGACTGTTATTGGCATGACACGTGGGACGTTCGAAGTGTTTTTTGCATTGCGCATTTCAAAAATTTTATTCCCAACATGTCAGTGCCATTGTCACCAACTGAGCCAGATCTCGTTCTATCCATAATTTAAGAAAATTTGATAAATAAACTTGATAGGATAACATCAGCCTGGAGCATTTATACGCGTCATAGACAAGACCTTGATTTACGGCTCCGGTGTGTCAGTGGGTATTACGGCCAGTGCCGAGGAACGTGATGCACCAGTATCCTTATCGTGTCTCCACAATGACATATGACGATCCGAGTAGATCAGACTGATTAATTGAAACTAACAGATAAGAGTCCTTCGACGTTGGATTTACCTATTGCAGATGATCGATCTCCCAGAAGCCTCAATTTCACTTTAATTCCCACAGCAATCAAGCAGGAGTTCGAGGGGTTCCTGAGGACCTTCGAGAAGGACCAAGATCTGGTGGTACAGGATGCCGAAGAGGAGCCAGGATCAAAAATCGGCGACAACTACATGTCCATTGTGCTGAGGACAAAGATCATTGGAAAATATGGCAATGGGAAACGTAAGTGGCTCGTTACAGTCTCGTCACGCTAAGTAGCTAATGACTAAATGGACTTGGCAATGCAGCATACGAGAAATCCTTCATGACCAAATGGATCCCGCGTCACAGGCCAATCGCAAGTTTCGTAAGGAACGAAGAATTTTTTCACAACGAAGCACACGTTTACCAGAAGTTACTTCCGCATCTTGGTCCCATAGCACCCCAGTGCATTTACGCTGATCCAGAGAGGATAATAATGGAGGACTTGAAGTCGCGAGGTTACGTCGTTAACGAGAGACGTAATTTATTGGATCTGGAACATTGTACAGCGGTAGTCAAGGTACGAGATATAATTATTTTTTAAAAATCATTACTCACCCTCTTCTGTCTTTCCACAGACATTGGCATCCCTGCACGCCAGGTCCCTGGCCCTGAAGATCAGTGACCCCCAAAGATTCAAAAGCCTGATGAGTCCCTTGAAGGAAGCTGTCTTTCCTCAGGATTCACGTCCGGCCGTAGGCTCGTCCATTGCCTTTAGTTTGAATTATGCAATTAAAATTCTGGAATCGATCGAGCCAAAGACAGACGAGCTGACGGCGGGTATAGAACTGGTGAAACGTTACATCGAGAATACGTACGACGTGATGCGTGAATTGTTGCTGGCTCGGAATGACAAATACGACGTAATGTCCCACGGCGACGCCTGGAACAACAATATCTTGTTTAAGCACGACGCAGCCGGAAGAGTGACGGACGTGAAGTTGCTCGACTTCCAAATCGTGCGTCACACCTCCGCAGCCATAGACTTCCTTTACTTCGTGTATTCCAGTGCGCAGGCTGAAGTCATCCACGAGAGTTTCGACGATCTCGTGGAAATTTATCATCGTCAGTTCATTTACGAATTGCGTCGGCTCCACGTACCTGAAACTAATATTTCGGACTTGACTACGGACTGGTTTAACAGTGAATTACAAAAATATTCTGTATACGGAATACTCACCGGATATTGGATAGTAAACGCTGTACTCGCCGACGAGAGCGACGCTATTGATATGGACAGTCTCACTGTGGAACAAATGGAAGGGATAGGTAGAATCGAACCACCAATTCGTCCGATAATCATGGAGAGAATGAAGCACATAACGTTGCACTATCAACGACGGTTCAGTTAGGGAAGATTGTCAAAATCTTATCGAGATACCTTCGCATGTAGTACAAATTAATAAAAATCAATTATCACGTGACAAGACAATTCGAAAACGTTAATAAATTACCAATGGTCAAAATGACCTTACTGTAATATTTTGTCGAACACATTTTTTTTCGTCGATATACATAATTTTTTATATGGTACGCAATGTGGAGCTTTATTCGAAAGCTCATTCCCAATGGAAAGCACATTATCAAAAATCAATTTTCTGGGATTTTTGAAAAAATCAAAATATATGACTGGGTACTTGAGTCATTTTTTTTCTCTTTTTTCCCCTTTCTACGAATACTCTCTGGACAAGATAACCAGGCGATAAGTAGGAGAGTCTTTTAGAAGGTTAGAGAATGTAGGGGCGGGCATAGTAACAGTGGGAGAAAGACACTCTTAGTACATAAACGACCTACAGCACGAAGATCGTGCTCACTCCGCTGCGGAGCTCGGGAAGACCCGTTGGTCATTATGTCTATTGTTACAGCATATACTCAATTTCAGATCCACGTGAAATCGATAGAGTACTGATGTTTAGTAATAATAGAAATTGTAGCCGGAGAATCTGCAGGGTCGTAGAAGCACAAAAATAATATCTGCTTGGTGTCAAGAGCCAGGATACTTGGTCACAATGGAGAGCAGCGAAATATATATATATATATATATATATATATATATATATATATATATATATATTGAGCAAGGTTTCTCACGTATATTAAATTAATCTAAGCCGCCAGTAAACTCGTGGAATGACGAAGAAGGTTGCCCGCGGATTTGCGACTGATTTCTTTTTTTCCACTTTTTTTGTCGTTGCCAAGAACGCAGCCTTCGTCACTTTCGTAAGACGTGGATATTAGCCGTATTCGATGCGCGCTTCTCGAAGCACAGCAAAGCGAGTATTTTCACTTATTATTCGTAATAGGTATATTCATTAAACACGTATACAATGCTTAGTCGTTATACGTTTTCCTAGAGTTTTTACAGGTATCAATTCAAATTCCCCGCGCATAAGACACATTCACAGCATGCATAATACTCATTCCCGGAAATTGAATTTTTCCTCTGCCAAATAGCTAATGAGTAACAGCCACACCTTCGTAATGATATTTATTTAATTCAAGAGTAATATACAAGGGGTGTAAATAAAACTATATTCGTAGCAGAACTTAATAGCCTGCAATGGACTAGCGTTACATCGAAGTATGTGCATATAACTTCGGCCGAAGACGCAAGCACGAAAGTTACGCAAGCTTCCGCGATTCGTGAAGTAATTTTCCTGGACAATTATAATCGGCGGAGATGTGACCCCTGCGGTCGCCGCACAGATGTGTATCGGAGATACGCCAAGTGACTCCCTCGCTTTAGGAATAGGAGGAACAAGAAGAAACAGAGGAGGCAGAGCCGAGAATGAAAAGAATCGAAATGAATTAAATGGGATGCTGGAAGACTCGTATGAAGTCATTCGAAGAAAGTTTACGTAAGACGCAATAGTCGCGCCGGCGTAATCGTCCGAGTAATCGTGCAGGTAATCGTCAGACTTGAACTACATTTCGAATTGCATAGAGTCGGAAAGCCATAGGAGAGAACAGATGCGCATCCACTGCCGTGAAAGCAGTCCTACCTCGAGGTGCAGTATCGAGAGCGTGGATCGTTTTAAAAACCATATATACTCCACGATGGTACCAAATGATAATTCCTGATAGGAAATAAAAGTGCGGGTACACTTAATCGAGCCTCGGGTATTACAAAACGACGAGATCGTTAGTACAGAAAGTTTTACTTGCGAAACTCCCCCGAGCTACGGTGGCGCCATCTAACCGAATTCAACGTCACCTTGATCTTTCGACGGGAGCTAAGAGGTCACGTGGTCGGATCCATCAGCTGCGAATCTTGCTGATGTTTATTTGATGGACGGAACATTTTTTTTCACGTTTTTTACTCGAGCATTGCGACTCGTGTGGTTTATATACAGTGTGAATATTGTGAACTGCATCTCAGGCTCGTACGCATACATATTTATGGGCAACTCTAGGAAATTATCGACGAAGGTAAACGCGCGTAACAGAACACTCGGAGCTTATCCGAGATTACTATCCGTCACGATTCGCGGGATGGGTGTACATACAAGAAATGTGAAGATATTTCCTCACGCAACGAACATGATTATCGGCATTACACGTGCGTCACGTATGAATGATGTATTGCTCGGTGCTTGTAAGGGCTTTCGTTGGCAGCTCGTGAGTCTTGCCCTTTGTATAAATTTTTTTTGCCAATTTTTTAAGCACCGTCAATCCAGGATGTAATATTTGTATATAAAAAAAATTTTGAAAAAATCAAATATTTTGATTGTAAAAATAAAGCTTGTTTAGACCAGAGGATAATGCGATTGCGCAATGAATTTTTTTTATGTTGAATAATCACGTAGTATCTGCACATGACGCAAGGGTAGATTTGCTTACGAGAATCATGTACGATGTGTATTAATAGGTTGATAGTTCTCTGACCGCCAGAAGAAAGACGTGAGGTCAGTAAAGTCATCCACTATAGGTCCGTATGTAGAATGGTAATGATTCTCTCGCAGGTGTAACACATAGGGAGATGGATACCGTCAATAAATCTCAAGGATTATAAAATCATCGAACGTTCACGATCTTCCAATCAACATTGATGCTTGTCGAGATTTTCTGTATATATATGTATACCTAACGAAAGATCTTTTATTAGTACTCCCACATAGTCAATTTAATCTTTGAATGATTCTAACGAGAATCCTCGTATCCGAATGACTTTTCCGTATCGATCCTTCACTTCTTGAATGCTTCCGGCTGATGCTTCACCTCCGTAACGTAGCCGCCACCTCGGCTCTGTTTATAGTGTAAATTTTTACGGGCGTAATTTTTCTTTTTTCGGCGATTTCCCTTTCGGCTTCTTCCTTGTATTTGTTCGGTCTTACGAATATAAATGCTGCCTCGATCTTCTGCCGTGAGAGAAAGCGATACAGATATGGCGGGACGGAAATCCGTGCGCTCGTGTTCTCGTGTTTCGTCGTGACTTCAAAAGGAGGCGAGGAGTTCCGCGACGATATCGCATCCAGGATATCGAGAGTCATCGGGGAGAGTCAGTCGATCTCGTAAAATCAATGTTGCCACTGTGGAAAGAAATAAGATGAATATCCGGATTGTTAAGGGGCGAACGGAAACGATTCGTGAGAGCTTTAGATATTATCGCTGTCAGGAAATCTCTTGAAGCCCCGTGGAACTCTAGGTGAACTTTGCTTAGGTTCATCTCAATCAAAAAGGCATTTTCTCAGAAAATCAAAAGATCAAAGCCTGGATGCATGGTATCCACCGAGTCATCGATAAATGATTGTAGGTATATTTTTAATGAATTTAAAAACAGTCGAAGACCTGAAAGTAAAATACAGTCGATGCAGGATAAATTCGACGGAAACTTAAAAATGAATGATTGTGGATATATATTTTTATTTAGTGGCATAGAATTTTTTCTCGTTAGATTTCCAATCAGGAAATTCCAGACCCGATAACAGCATTGGATATACTGGTGGATAAACCGTTTTAATTGAAATGGGTAAACAAGGAGCTGTCTGTAAATCAATTCTTCTTTCAGTACCTTTTTCAAGAGTTTTACTTCACTAGCTTTATTTATACGATCCACTTACAGGGTCTCTACGTTCTGGACCGCCGTTAAATTGCATCCCGAAAATCTCGATCCCTCCATTTCCCGGTTCATTGAACACTGAATTGGCCTTCGCGTGATTTACTAGTAAGAATGGACTGAATTGCAAGACAGTGTATAAAAATTTATATGACGAAACTCACAAGAATCCTTTATTATTCGTGGATCATAGTCGAAGGTCTCATGCATGTTCATTTGATGTCATCCGGGATATTCTGTCGTTCGTACGAAGTACGCCTTTAATTCAAAGGGCAATTAAGATCTCTTTATTAATCCGTGATGTCATCCAAGCCGAGTTGGTGTACAGACTAACATAAGTAAGAATGAAAGATTGGCCAGATACCTGATATCGTTGAAAATACCAATTACGACTTCGTTTCTCCATGAGGAATTGCGCAAGTTCAAAGTTGCACATCATTCCACATGACTAATTACGAATCACTCGCATAAGGTCCAACATCTACGTCACTTCTTTTTTTTCTTTCTAATACAAATATAATTGCGGTTCTCATCTTTTCATCAATTAATTCAAATTGCAGCCTATTCTGCTTTTACTCGTTTCCCAAAACACTTAAACTGTAGGTCGAGGTCGTATTCCTCTTTCACACTGATACGTCCTATTGCTCGTAACCGAAGATGATGCAAATCGTTGCTTGTTCTCGCACATAGAAACGTGTAGAAATTGCTTAACGTCAACGATCGACCACGTAAAATCCGATAAACTAATAGTAAGCTATGACCATCGCTCTAAGAAGCAGCTGATCGCGAATCTATATAAGTAAGTGTATTGTATAAAAGAGTAGCACCTTGTCCCGAATACTTTATTTTACCTTGAGATGCTTCAGTGTTATTTGACGAATCCTATTAGTGAATCATACCTTAAGTGAATGCTGTGACAATTGCCAGCTACGCTCGAACCGAGTCTGTCTGCCAATCAAAGATATTTCGAAAAAGCTATTATCGAATGAAGATTTTATGGAATTTCTATAATGGATTTCATCGCATCTCTTAGCTCACACGTCTTGTAAACCTAATGAATACAGACTAGATTTTATACTACAATAGAAACAGTAGTCTGGCAGCTTGCCTGGTTTTTAATGAAGTTGGCGACGAGTATCTTCTGCGTACTCTCCTTGTTCTTCGTGGACACTTGAAATTTCTCGAGAGTACTTTAATCTCGAAAGTGTTTACATTGCTGTGAAAATTCTATATCGCGTGCCATTTCTCCGTGGCGTCGCAACGTCCCGTGTTTCCTTTCTTTGCTACCAGCTCTATGGCGACGAGTAATATAAGAGCCGTGAACAATTAAATTCCGACGAACGACAATTTGTAATAGTAGCAGAGCAAATAGTATTTGTATATCCGAGTTTGTCTGTAAAACATGTTAATAACGAACAACTCAAACGGCCTGACCCTTTCCGAACGCGTGACAAGACTGACTCAGCTTACCCACGCCGGCCGCTTAGCGGCGCTGTTGGGCCCAAGGGCGGCAGGTTTAAATTCAAAGAATTCGAACAAAATCGGAAGAAAGCTATGGAAAATAACAATAAATAAAATGACAGTAAATTCAAATAAAATAAGTTTGGCTGCCGGTTGGGAATCGCGGTAGCTTTCGAATGCAGCGCTGTCGCAAATTCTCTAAGCGCCCATCAGCATTATGGATTCCTTTAAGATCCATAAAAAAATCCCATGCATAACCGTATCTAGGAATTCCGAGTGAGGCACAAAGAAAGCATCACGGAATTAATCATCTTGCGAGTTATCATGAAAAATGACTCTGTCAACCGTCTCAACGGGATAATAAATATGAGAAATTCATTATTAGACACAACCGAGTATCAAAGCGTTACCCACCTAATGCTTATTATAACGGATGAATGTAAACTGGACATCTGTAAAATTACTTAATTCACCACAAGGGGTGTACGAAGACGAGTGCAGTCAATAATTTATCTTCGCTCCATAAGCCAGAGCGTGCAATTTGCACCAGCTTGCATCTACATCCCCAGGTATATTATTGCACATAAAGATTCCACTATACAAGTATCGTACCTAAGAATCGTAAACACTGCCTGGGAATATTTTTGCCAGAAAATTCTCCACGTTGCCAGTTTCTTCTGACAACTCGAAGAATTTGACATTACATATCCCCACCGAGACACGATTAAGAAATAATAATAATCCCTCGAGGAGAATCAACCATTTTCAAAAAAATCTCTAAAAAGATATGAAAATTACGTGCAAATTTCGTAATAAGAAATTATATTACAGTAATGCAGATTGTCATTAATACAGGAACTTGAGTGATCCAGCAGGAGTATGCAGACGGTAATCACGCCAAGTATTACAGACCACGTGTCACTGATGTCAGGTAAAAGCTGCAACAGGAAAGGAAAGTGATGCTGGATGGTTAACGAGAAGTTCGAAAAGGTCGATGAAAAATGCGTGCCAATGTCATAACGCAAACATTAGGCGTAGAATTCCTCAGGTATAATATTAATACTTCTAAACGTTATGTACCAATAAAGCCGCCGCACGCTTTCACGACTGAGGTTACACATTCGGGAATGAAATCTTCCTGAAAATTGAAAAAAGAAATCAAGACATACTTGAGTCCATACAAGTCCCCC
>NW_014332873.1:301141-351062 GCF_000341935.2 Cephus cinctus
CCACCTCTTCCACGTCAGAGCGAATCCCAGCGACAGCCATTCCACAATCATTCAAGGAGTAAGAGTGTCTTCGATCGAGTCATTCGCTTCCTTTTTATATGCGCACGAAGCTTAAGGTTTTCCATTAACTACTCTACGTTTTTATGCCAAGAAGCATATGCAACGTACAGGCTGCTTCATGCAAGATGGTCCATTTGATGCTACGTTAAAGTAGAAAACTTCGTCAATGCATCTATATAGATATAGAGTGACGATAACGAAACCGCATAGAACCGACGCAAAATTACTTTCGAAGCTGAAACTACCTGTTATAAATAACAAGATATTTTGGAGTTGTCTAAGGAATCCTATAGTCCTCACGGGTTAACTTCGAAACAGACCCGCACGGATTTTCTTGAAGAAAACAAAATTTTGTTTAACACTTTAAATATCCCTGTACCAGAATCAACCGTATGCGCCAACATCGACGCGTTGCATGAGAAACACGTGGTGTTTGTGAATTGCGCGTTGAGTACCGTAAATTAAAAAGTTTATGCCGCGTTCCCAGTCCACGTAAGCGACGGAAGAAGTTTTGCGTGACTGGCAAGAATGTTAATTTGTCAGTCGAGTCGGGAATTCAGTACAGTTTGAAAAAATCATTTTTCAGTACCTGGACGAGCCGAGTCAGAGTTCTTTTATTTGGTTTCGTTTCATTCATCTTTATCCTTGTTCTATTTCCATTCCTTTATCTTTAATAGAAATAAAGAGCGCGTAGGTTTCGAGGAGCGTCGCAGATAGAAATCGAAAGTCTCTTCCCTCTCGAAGATGAGTTTCTAGTGCATCCTCGAAGAACCGCGATACAGCATCCAGACTGGACCAAAGAGGTACTTCTTTAGAAGTTGAATTTTTTTCCTCTCTTTGCCACTTTTTTTTTCAATTTCATTCTTCTCGACTGCCTCTGTCTCGATCTCGAGTCCAGCATCTTCTTCGAGTTCCTTGATATCACGCTTCGTCGAATCAGTACGATCATTAAACTCGTGATGCGTCTGTCTCATGATGCAAGCGGCCACCTCCGCGTAACACCTGTCTTCCACAATGAATGGGTTCCAGAACGTCACTGGAACAAAGAGAAAACGTGAAGATAAATCGCAATGTGAAAGCATCCGATCGCAGTAGTAGCATCGGTAACCCTTGAAAAAAAGAAATAAATTCACACTATTGGAATAGCCGAGTGATACGAACGTGGCAATTCTTCGCTACGACTATACGAGACAGGATCGATCGATTGATCGATCAGACACAGTGGATTACGAGAGTCGACGATTCCTTTGAAAAATGATGTCTCTGCTAGTCAGAGGAGGTGTGTTAGAACCTTGACCATTTTTTCTTTCTAAAGATAACCATGACTAACTTCCACATCCATTTTATGCTCAATAACGAATTATCGATGGTTGTAAAAATCATCGATGTATTGACTTGTAATCGAGAGGATTATTCGTGCACGTATCATCCTTCGAAACGTGACGGATTTAACAGCAACACGGCCCAAAGCCACCTCTGTCATTGTTGCAGCGAGCGAAACGGATATTCGACGAAATGTCATTGAGTCTTTAAATTGACGCAATCGATTACGAGCATCGTAGAATCTGACGAAATCATTAGCGAATAGAATGCAATGACAAATATCATCGAGAAAAAAAAAAGATACAGGCAGATTTATTATGACAAAAAATTTTTCACAATTCGACTCCTCGAGTCATTAAAATCACGTGAATCCAAGCCGGTCGATCTGTTAGCATGTATATTTTTTGTCTACGTCGCTCGAGATGCTGCGTCCACGTTACGCGCAATTATTCATACGACGAATGATCCCCCGCACGGCAATACGTTTACCTGCCATACGTTTTCTCCGACTTTAGCCAAGACTGAGAAGGCTGGCTCTGAAGATTCAATATATCTCGTCTTGTTTCTCATGAAAGCGATACCACCTAGTGGTGACGTATCGCAGCAGGAATACGCGGACGAGGCATTCCACAGTAGACGCGGACGTATTTCGCGTTTGCGTAAACCACAATTGCGCCATCTCAACCTGGACCGGCAAAGGGACGCTCGACCGTAATGATAATGGCAACCAGCTAATAGGTTACGAGAATCCTACACGTGAAACACGCAACGAGCATCGACGACCGGAGAAGCGGATCATTTTAATCCAGCCATTGTAACACTTTGATCGTTTATAAAGATAAATGATCCAGTAAGAAAAATCATCCGACCTGATCCAGATCGATACGAAGAAGCATGTCTCATCGGTAGTATTTACTGTCATTTTTAATAACCCCATCGGTAATGTCACTTTACCTACCAGCAGACTCAATTAGCACGGCAAACTTCTTCATTGATCTTCGCGGCTGGTCGATACGTCGAGGGATGCAAATCCAATGGCGATTTACGACAGAGCAACACGTAATGAATATTCCACGTGGAACGTAACTCCGCTGCCACTCACTTCTACCCATATACGTCTGTCGCGGCAGCTGTTGACTTTACGTGAATCGTTTTAAGCAGCAGCTCAAAGTACGTCTCGTGGACAAAGTACTACTTAGAAAAGAATAGGAACAATGGCGACAAGGTTTGCAATGGCAATGATTGGCAATGATTTTTTTTTCAAAAATTTCAAAACTCGAATCAATGGAAACAAGGTACGAACGTCATCGACTCTTACGATACGTACTTATCAGTGATACCAACCTCCTTACAAGCTGATCCTTTGAATCGGTTTGGCGGCACGTTGCGAAATTGCTAATAGTCGTGCGGTAAGGATGACGTCAGACTCGGCACTGTTCTACGATATTGTTATTATTATTCGATCCCACAATTTCTGCATGACGCACCGTGCACTATGCACTATTCGTATCTGAATGTCTGATTACTCGAAGGTTTAGCCAGGTGTATCCTGTATGAATCATTTCTGTATGATGATCGGCGTATGGTGCAAGGAACTGGCGAGACCTTGACAATTGGTCCGGACCATTTAATCCAGGATGCGATTGACGATTGTATGCATCGCAGGAACGTTACGTTTTATATTTATTATACCCCGGTATAGCTGTATACGATCCTCTCACGACTTCTCCTTGGCTCTGGATGCTGTAGCCTATTTTGATAAAGGTCCTTTCCGTTCGATCATTTATCTCGATTGGGTCCGCCTGCTCCCTACAGGCTCAAGTCTAATGATCGCTATTGAGAAATCAAAGTGATACTGGCAAGTGGCACTTTTTACGTTTGACGTTAAGGATATAAAAATGGGAAATAAGAGTCCCTGTCGGTTGATAAACGTTCCCCTTTTTAGTTCCCCTTTCGCTAAATAATTAAGAGCGTGATCGTCTTGTGTGCATTTCTTTTATTCGTCAATTGAGCAAATAGCATTCGCGGATAATTGCGTTCGTAAAACGGATAGATTATGCCGTACAAGGTACTTACATCGATCTCTTGTCATCTCGATCTATTGTCATCCACGGTACATCGGCACTGGGTGCTTTTACCATTTTTGTCGCAGGCTCTCCATGTGAGCGATACGTGCGATTGGCGACAACGGGAGAGCGACGTGCGCGACGCAAGCGAATGCCCAATATCGTGTTTACCTCATTTGATGACAATAGAGAGAATAAGAGTGAAACGTACGAAGCGCGTGATTGGGGAATAATGATTGGACTTCAGTGGGAATCAAATGGTCACCGCTCGGAGGAGTGAATAGCCGAAGGCCACAGGTCGTCACCTTTGTGCCTGGATCATACGAATGGAAAGATCAGCCTTTGCCGATGATTTACGGTCGAATCTTGATTTATGTTCTTCGTCCGTCTCCTTCTCGCACACTGGAACCAGCTAGACTCCGTCTCGTTTCTCTCGATTGTCAACACTCGGTTCGACTACGTTGGCTCGGCGCACTTGGAACTGTGCATGACGAATGCACGTTAATCAGTACCAATTAATAAAACAATTTGTTTCCATGCTAATTTATACTCGCGCACTTTGAAACTTCTCTCGTAAGATTCGAGCGCTTTCCAACTGTTAACGAAACGACTGCACTTTGTCACTGTCATCTTGAGCATACGTCATTAATTCTTGGGCTGTCGATCCTATTCGTCTTCGGTTTTCATTTTTTGGAAATACTCCGCCGGCTGTGCGCTCGCGGAATATTGCAAGGAAAGATGGTTAAGTTGTCTGGTAATTGACTCTGGGAGGGCGGCCATTGTGAGGAGGATCTAGATCCGATCGAGGGGATCGAGCGAAGGTCGATTCGTATTCCAAGATCGTATCTCTTATTCCCACGATGTTGATCTTAGTGTGCATCGAGTACTCGACATTGCTGGGAGATAATTGGCTAATGTCAGGACGGGGATAAAAATCAATATGATGACGTAAACGGCCATTAGGTGTAATATACGCTGCAGGAGAATCTGTGGGATTTACGAAATTTTGTGTTATCGAAATTTGCGAGGAAAAAGTGAAATTTTATTCATTCGCTATTTCGATGGTTTCTTTTTTTAGAGACGACTTGTTGATCACGAGATAGATTTTTATTTTGATTTTTGGTCCAGCCAGCATCTCGTCAAGTTCTCATTTTAGTTCGTTTAATCTGCGCGGACTGATTATACTTGAAGACCTTGCGAAATCTTGCGACTAATACAATTTCCCAGTTTACCTACCTGCTTGTCAATTACGTAAATTGCTGTGTTTATCTTCGCAGGATCGTCACCTGCTTTGCGGCTACGGACGGTTGGACAATATAAAAGTCTTAAAGTTTCCACTGCTCCGTGGTCATTAATGGTGATAACTGTGATAAGAATGAGAGAAATAAAAATTTAAACGTTAAAAATAATATTATTTTGGCTCGCAAATTCATTCTTAATTATTTCAATGGGTTCTGTCGGTAGTAAAATTAGGACAAGATAATCTAATCGGTGAAACATTCTAATGGGGTGAACCTTGAGGTAACCGGAAGCTGTAACTAATTTTCTCAACAAAACAACCATTGGATACGCTTCGAAGGGTGTCGAAAGAGATTCTGAATTAAATTATCCTAAGAATCCAATTGGATTTACTGACCCTGTCCAAAACCTATAAATTATCCAGAATGAATGTATGTTTATGTTCCACAGGATTCAGGCTCAGAATTAATCATTGATTATTCAAGACCCTTTCCATATGAGAGTTCGACCTTGCGTATCAATTTAATTAAAACAAAATTAATTTGACAAATTTCAAATTGCTTTATTGAAATTTCACGGCTACCTTCTTTGTTACGTAAAAAACTTGGCCTCCGTGTTAAAATCGGTCAAGAATCCTTTTTTCCATTTTCACGTAAAAAAAAAATGGAAAACAATGTCTCGTAATCGTGGAAAAGTTTTTAAAGATAAAATCTCTTCTGGATCTACGAACAGAGACGGAATGCAGAAATGCATATGTGCAATCAGTATAATGCAGATGGGTGCATACGTGGAATTCGTGTGAAATAGAAACATTAGTCGTGGAAAATAAAAAAAAAATAATTTTCAAAGGATATGCGATTCGATAATTAACCTATAATCGCACAATTTTAGGTATGCCAAAATACATATGTAAATTGCAAATCTAATTAATACACGCGTGGTAATGATGATTAATGGCATTTATGGACACACGTAACCCAGAAATATTTTCTTCCGTTTTCAAGCAACGAAGTTAATTTTCGAAATTAAGAAAACGCGAACCAGTCGTGTAGCTGTATACCGTACGAAGTTCTCATGCATGTGATATAATACGTATATATGCATAATTTTTGTAAAAGTTATCCGGTTACCGCACGACATTGTTATGTATTGCACGTGAGAGTATATACGCGTCTGCGCGACCAGGACTTACCTGACTTACAATTAGAGAAAGAATAAGACAGCCTTACGAAATTCCCATCGAGCATTTTCCCGGAGACATTTCTTCCATTGGCGAATTCAATGACTGAATTAAATATTGAAATGATTGCCGATACGAAATCGCAATTGCAGATGCAAATAATAAAAGTGGCTTGTATTTCGCAAAATTACAAAGTGATGCACGTGACAGACGCTGTGTCGTTATTGCAAAATAATAATGGGAATTTGCTTAGGATTGCGAATGAATGATCCATATGGATCAGCTGTCATAAGAAGTGATAAAAATTGGCACGAAACGTGAAAGAAAAAAAATATATAATTCCAGGCTAAATGACATTTTGGAAACCGGAAGTCAAAAATCATAATAATTTTTGCATTACGTCTAACACGTAATCGATCGAGTCATCGATCGGTTACTTAACTATCGGGTTTCGAGGATGACGCTACTTTCTCAAAAGGTAACAACGAGCGTAGGAACGCGATGTTTAACGGAATATATAAGAAGTATGGGGAAGAGAGGTTCAGGTTTCGAGAGTCGTTCACGCCGTATGACGTGACCTATGACCTCACGTATTGCTTGATATTGTAATCATCTCCTACCTTAACGACGCTTCGGTCTCCGCTTTTACATCCTGTACGAAAGAATGAATTTTCGATACGGCTGGCATTGCTGTTAGATTCAATATGGACACTGTGTAGGTGCTGGTCGACACTACAGGCCGGATTGATTACGGTTCCGGGTTCGCCGGACACTTCGTGATTAGCTCGAGAGGAATGAGGAATGCTCCGAATGATTTGCATCATAGACCATCGGACCAGCCACACCTCGCAGCTTCACAGAAATCATTCTCGAATCCGATGACTTGATTTTGTTGTCCATTTAAAAAGTCCATTTTTCGGATTTATAAAAAAAGAAATTCAAAGATCATCAGAGAGCTCTCAAGAGGTATATTGCGTGTAAATGTATAAGGTTAAAAACAGAGTGTCGTCAAGCTATCCTTTATGAAGTCAGGTTGGCCAACCACCTCAGACATTAATTGCTGGTCCTATAGACTCGTCCTCTAATGTCCCTAGAGATTTCACTGAAACGCTTCTAATGTTTCCATCTTTTTATCTCAAGCCGGAGTGACTCGGCTGGTACCGAGAATAATGCTTATGGATTTTTGCGAAGGATACGCGGATAGACGGGAGAGGATACGGTGATAAAGTAGAGAAAAAAAAGTATTGAGAAATAAATGGGCAATTTCACTTGTCTCCAGTGGACGACGCTATTCAAATTGGAAGTCGCTTCGATTATGTCATCAAAGTTTGAAAATTACCCAGCGAAGCCCGGACTCTTGAGAAATTTTATGTGAAAAGTTCCTTCCGGTGAAAAGAGGGAGATGGTTCCAGCCAGTCAACCCGTTGGCCAGCCAGCTCGGCCAGCCTACCTGACAGCCACCCCAGCCAGCCACCATTCGTATTCCCATACCGACGTAAAACCTGCTCGAATTCTCAGGGCAAGTTGAAAGTTTGAAAGCTCTAAGAAAATTTATAATTTGGTACCGTTAGAGTAGCAATACCGAATTTCGTGAACCATTAAGTCAATTATGTAACGAAACCATGAAATCTGTGGTATATCGACAAAGCATCGACTTCTTATGAACAGTTAATAAAACGACTGATGGATCCCAAAGAATTTACAAGTTCTGAAGTATTCCCCTTGGAAGTTTAATTACGTGCTTATGGAAACTTGCTTTTTCCCTACGAAGCTGCGGGTGCACGAGCAGGTATTCTCAGCACTGATCCGAATACTTGATAACGATATCAGAAAAAGGTGGTAATGAGAATGTTATATAAATGGGGTTTGTGTTGCCAGTGAAAGATAAGAAGTTAAGAACGAGAAGAGATGAGGCAACCGAAGACGAACGGACTCCTTCCGTCTCTTTCTGCTTCCCTTTTGCCCCATCTGCCTCCCTCTGGCTCCTTCTGGCATCATTTGCCTCCGTCAGCCTCCTTCTGCCTCCTCGAGTTTCCTTCGACGTGCCAAGACCTCAACTGGACTAGACTGTCAGTCAGTCACGAGTACCAGTTTCCCAGCCTCCGTTCTTCAATTAAATGCACTCCTATCTTCAGGCATGCTGCACTTTTACAGCGCGCACACGCTCGGAAAAGAATATTATTACCAACTCACGTTCTCTAACCTCGACCCTCTTACAATTAGAAAAAAAGCTATGAATTTTCGTTGGCGCGCGTCGCACCTACGCGGTGACTTCATCAAATTCGAAATCTCATTCTGGGCTAATAATAAAGCCAAGAACAAATGACTATTGTGCGACTGACGTGGACTCGCGGTACTTGTACCCACTTTCCATCTATACAAGTGTCCCTATTAGATACTTTTGTTCCTCGACGAACAATCGACCAATTCTTTATGGAAGAACACTAGGAAACACTCCAGTTGATCGCCGTTTAGAAATCAGTCGCAGTGGCATGATAAAATAAAAAAAATTATACACAATTCTCATAAAATTTCGTATTATAATTTTGAGAATATTTTTATCGATAAAATTGCCAATTGCAAATAGCAAAAATTTATATAAAAAAATACAATAGTCAATGGAAAGGTTAAAATTTACACGATGACAGTGTTACGTCATAAGATCCCAGCCGACGAAATGACAGCTGTCAAACTCAAGCGATTCGGGCTGAATGGCTCTGTAGAAGTCTGTATCTCCGACGACACAGATGATTCCGATGCCATGTACAAGCTGCAACGCCGAGATCCTGTTAACGTTAAGAGCATGTAAGTCGATTACGGAGTAGACGGGACTTTAGCCTTTGAGATTACCAGGCACAGGAGAGCCAACACGGAATCACGTATTGGGAAGACGTCGCGACGCTAAACCGCGTCGAGCGATCGGCAAATTTTCACTGAGACTAGATTCAGTAGCGGCAACGAAGGAATACATGAAGTGCACCCTTAGCTCGGTTAATGCACCGCACACACTTTGCATAAGAACTCCGAGTTCCTTGTTCCACCTAAGAGGTAAGAATCCTTCTCGGAATTTCAACGTTACGAGGATCAAACTTCAGGAGAGTTAACATCGGAGTTTCACGAACATTTATTTTTCCCGGTAGCGCCGCGAGCGCTTATGTAAATACGGGAGGAACAAAGAAAGAAAGCCCTCGGACCGAGAGCACCGGTAACATTTGATCGCACTTTGTCCGGCTTACATAATTGAACATCGTTCCAGCCGCATTCTGAACGCAGACTAAATTATCGGCCATAGGGAAAGCCCTGCTACAGGACAATCCACTTATGGGAGGCGTTCAAATTCAATCATACCAACGAATGCTCTTTGGCACATTTGCGCGGCACGACTGCTCTGTGAATTTCAATCGAGCACTTCCATACCGACTGTGCACCGTGTACGTTGCACTGTTGGAGCGATAATACACGGAAACAGGAGCATCCAAAAAGTCAAAGACGGAAACCACGTGCAACGGGCTTTGGTCGATCGAAGCCTACGATCACAATGATTAAGACTAGCATCAACTAGTCATCGTGTAAGTCGGACTCGATGCAAATCCAAAACCGACGACCTCCCACTTGAAATACGTTTGTCTCGAAATACAAGACCCGAACCCTCATTGAACTCCTATCCTACATTCAAACCGTGGCTTTCAGCAATGACTGCTTAATGGCTGCCAGCAGGAGCAACGACGGCCCCAGCAACAGGGAGCAACGCGACTACCGAGACACATAGCAATCAAGCCAATGCAGCAAATAGGAAATTCCAATGAAGACGTGCCCCATCCAGCCTCCGTAACCTGTGCAGCCTCTGACATCCTTTACGGCCCTTTTATAGCCTTTATACCGGCAGGGTATACAGTGCATGACCTCCCGATGCACTTAAGTGCATCGATTTCAAATTCGAATTCCAAATCCTTTTCTCGCTGTCGACCGAATCTTTACTTCTGTTCCAGAAATCAACTGGGAAGTCTTTCCGTTAAAATGAAAGGCGGTAGGCTAGACGCGGTCGTGCGTTTAGGAAAATTTCAATGCAGCCTCACTTGACACCTGTAACATTTCTGAAAGCAGATCCACTCGCCAACCCGAGTACTCGGCCTGGAATTAAGAAGGTTATTCGCGATGCGGATGCGCTTGTGAAATTTCACAAAGACTACGGATCCTCCTCGTGCGGCGACCATCAATGTTACTCCCATAGTCTTCTCCTTTCTTCTTTTCTCTCTTCTTCCTTTACCCTCGCTAGCCAGAGTGTCTCACTCTTCTCCGTTATGATGTGCCAGATCATTTTTCAGTAATTGGATACAACTCCAACCGTTCTGATTCATTGGCTGGGCTCACGGAATTTCAGTTAACCTCACGGTGCAGCAATTTGTGCGTTCCTATTGACAACGATCGAATCTCATAAAGATCATCCGATCGATCCAGGACTTCAGAGACCCATGGGAATTTCCTTGACTCCCGTTATTCCCCAAAGTGATACTTTGCTGCACAAAAAGTATCCGAATCACAGAGTCATTAAGCTCGAACGTTCTTTGCCAATCTCGACATTCGAGCTACCGGCGATTATCAGATTCCTACAGTTTTACACGAATTTTCCTACCGATCTTGCAGCAATCGTACCGATCTAGTCGATAGTTAGTCGGGCCGGGATCTATCGATTCGTCATGGCTGCTACCCAATGGAGAATTTACCTACCGAAATCCCTTGCGTTTCGCCCCGGACGTCACGTAGAACAATAGCGAAATTCGCATTCCACCTTTTCACCTTCCGCTACTGGTTTTATGTTCTGTACATAGTAAACATCCGCGAATACTTCGATTGCGTCAGGAACAACGATCTGCTCTTTTAGACGCCTCCTCGCGAATACGTTTTATTTTACATTCGCCTGGTACAGGTTGTACTCACGGACGATCTTTAAGACCAGTGTCTTTCGATCTTTCATCTTCCCCGATGTTTATCACCATCCGAAGCTGCATATACGTCTTCCTCGTCGACCTTGCGAAATACTATTTTGCTCGTTCACAACGCTATTTAGATCCTCGTTAGTTCTACCTTGGTAATACATGGTAATTGCGATAACGGGGCTACCGTTTACTGCAATAGCTGCCGGACCTGATATTCTGTTTTGCAAAACTCACTGTCGCCAATATCCGAGTTCGTTCCTTAATATCAGAATGATGACGCGAGCGGCGATTCAATGCGTAAGAAAGGAAGAGGCGAAGAAGAGGACCGAAGGTGACGACTGATCGATCGAGGCGCCCATAAGGAAACACTCGGCAGCCATTATCGAGTCGACAATGAATAAGGAACAGTGGGATAGCAGGGACTATTGTTTCGATTGAAAATCCACGAATCGAGAAGCAAACAATCGCCAGTTGTAAAACAAACGATAAATCACTGTCAGCGACTGTTGGCATGGACGGTATAGACAGAGCGAGCAAAGCGCATCAGCCACGGCCAATGAAATAGTCATTTGCGAATCCATGAAGATTCGAGATATCGTCGCCTCGGAGCCGACGGAAAACTATGCCGAAAAATATGGCGAGTCAAGGAATCAAAATAGAAATTGAAAGGGTTACGCAGACGATAAGAAATAAATGGGACAGGTTCGCGAAGAGCGATTAAGAACTTTTTAGTAAGGGAATCGTCTTTGCATACCGGTTGGATCCACCTTGGCCCATTCTCACTTTCCCAGGACGAGCGCAACACGTATCGCTGCTGGGTCCGCGACAGCGTCGGGACGGCCGGCGTAACTCCCTTGACGTACCGGAAACAGGTCGTGAGCATTATGGTCGTTGCTGACGTTCAGTAAGACTTGGACGCTCACGTGAAAACGGACGAAAGTACACGTGCGATAGTTTTTAGGAAATTTTCCTTAAGGGTCGGACACTTCTTGAAATTCGATTCCCGATTCGAATTAATGGCTTCCACCTTGGCCCACTGACGCTTCTCACAAACTTAACAATCGTGCTGAACAATGAGCGCGTGGCGCAAACTCGACTCTGGCTATAATACCATTTTAATTGTGCGTGACAGTACGCAATTCCCTGTTAAGACTGCCTAACGCGGTTCTACGTAATTGTCGCGTATGGTAAAAGGACTCGTAAGGATTTTAGAGTTACGAGTCATTTTGAAAAATTTAATTTTCTTTTTTTTTTTTCATCCCCTATATCCAGCCTTGTTATTATTAGTCTGTTATTTTTTTTTTAATTTTCAAAAATTTCTATTTGACGATCGACTACCTTCACCGGGTTCGATGACTGTCCTTTGCAGGTAAGAATGAAAATAAAAGGAAAAGATAAGCCAAGAGAGAAGCGAGGTCGAGTCCCGCGTCCCTCGAGGCGTCGAGTCTGCTTCTGTTTTTCGCGGGCGATAATGCTGGCTGCTCGCGCAATAACAGACGGCGGAACAATTAGAAATCCAAGCGAGGCGCAAAGCCCAGCAGACAGGCAGACGCACATTAGATAGGCTGCCTGGAAGCATGAATAATTCATAAAGAAGATTAATACGCTTAGTACTGACAGTATCGTGCCTGCGTAATCGCTAGGAATCCTGACTCAAACTCAAATTTACTAATGGCGAGCACGCATTTACGTCGACCCGACGACACTTCCATTTGTCCATTCGATTGGCACATCTTTACTGGGTACTTTTGACTTGTCTTCCTAGCGATATGTCGATTGTCCTATTAACTCCGGTCGCCCCTCTCGACCCACCTAGCTCCTCGCCGTTGCACCAGCCCATTTGCATTTTAGCCACGAATTCTTTTCCCTCCCGACGACAATGGCTCGTCGTAAGAACCGGAGCAGAAAATTGGCCAGCACCTTGGCAGAAATGGCAATATGCACCGGGAGTGTTACGGCTGCGCTTAGGATCATAAAATATGCAGACGACTCGGAATAATATTTCGTGGCGTCGCCTCGGTGCGCTTAGCCTTTCATAGTTGGGCCAGTTTGCCGCCTTGTAATCTTCAAGCATCTTGAAGGCAGCCGCACTCGGGATTCTGTATTTGCATACGTCAAGAGAGCGTTCTTCAATTTGTCATACGGACTGCGACTTGTCTAGTTCGCGCATATGATAGGCGGATGCAACGACTGGATAAGTGCGCCACTAGGGAAATGCGGAATTGTCAGGAAGCTTTGGGCTTGTTTTTTTCCTGGAGCGTGACGTCACGTCTTTTAGTTTTATCAACCGTACAATATTTTATTTATACTTTGCTTTCTTGCTCATTGTCTTTGTTTCATCTGCAGTTTCAATGAGAACGACCTTAAGGAGCTTTCTATTAAACATGACAGCCGTCAGGAAACATGGGACTGATTTTTATCTATTGTCAACCCGAGGCTAAACGTCTGATCGGCAGTTGCTTAGCTTTGAGCTCTGGGCGGGAAATTTAAATTTTCCTTTAACTTTGTCATTGCAGTCATCTCCGTGATCGATGATCCATTTGGACGTAAATCATTTTCTTAGTGTCGATGACAGTTATGGCTGCATTGAACTGAAATGACAATTTCCGCATAAATTTAAAGCATCCGCGTCCCACTGGATAAATTTAACGAGCACTGGCATTTTATTAGCTGGAAACTGAAAAAGCTCAAGACGACGATTAAAAGAAATGTGTTATCGATAGTAAATTTGATGTTTCGATTAATTCGAAAGTAAATCAATCGCCAGGCATCTTTTTATTGACACGAACGAAGCCCTCGGGACACGTCTCGTAAAGTCCGATTGGAAAGACGGGAAAAAAGGCAGTACGTAAAAAATACTTACTCTTCGTACGTCCTGTACTCGTGTACAATCCCTATCGGAGATATAGGTAAAACCTACGCATCACCGACTTACGCAATGAACTCACGTTCACGTAGAATCGCCCTTCTTGCCGTACGTGAAAATAAGAAGAAATTCAAGAAGAAAATTGCAATAACTTTTCAAAGTCCTACGTGAATAAAAAATGTATTCTCAAAAAAAAAGAAAAAAAAAACCTAAATCGTCCAGAGATATTTTTTATAAATTTTCCGAAAAAATCGGTCAAGACAAAAACTCAACGAGGGACCAGAAAATAAGGTACGAGACTCAAAGGATGCGAGTGGAGTAAAATCGGAGATCCAAAGACACTGATGGAGGATGATCATGATCCAAGTGGCAGATCGATCCTCACCGCGAAGAAGAGCAGCATGGAATACGAATAGACTGGATGGAAGATGTTACTCTACTTGCAGTATTTCACTTTCACTAACCCCGGCCTCCCACGAGCTCATCTCCCGTAGATTCCCCCATTCCCTCGTTCCCCCCATTCCGCAATTCCATTCCGGAGTTCCTCTCTCTCGCTCTTTCTTCCCCTCTTCCCAGTCGGCGGGTCACTTACGTCGTGAGGTCGTCCGTCGTCGTTTGCCGATGGCATGGCATCGCATGGACAAACCATGGCATCCCATGCCTTGCGACTCCAACCTGTCCCCCTGGTCCACCTGGTCCCCCTGGTCCTCCTGATGATCATCATCCGCCACCAGTACCCCGTAGCTCCTGCCCCGTTCCCCGTAGGTCCCTCGTAGCTCCCCAGTAGATACCCAGTTGATGCCCCGTTGCTCCTCGTTCTTGCTGTGCAAGTGATGGGGAGCAGCACTCTTGGCCTCAAGAAACGAGGAGGCAGATGGAGGTTGTAGGATGAGCAAGCATCCCCGGAGGTCGACCTGGTGGGGACCGAATAGGTTTCGGGGTGCGATCCAGGGGTATATATGTTCAGGACGACACCTCCACCATCAGTCACCTTCTGACTTACCTACATCCCAGTGTTCACTTGGGGATCGGTTAGGTGAGTTTACAAGCTCATCTCTTTTTTTTCATTAATCAGTTTTCCAATAACTCATCTTTTTATCGTCTCTGAATATTTTTCACACTCCAGATCAATCTTCACTCTATATTCCGTGTTGTTCGGGAAGATTTCGTTCCTTGTGATTTAATTGAGACAGTGATTTTTTCCTTTACTTTTTTTTTCAAAGAATCAGGGGATACGGTGTTATGTAAATTTTTCATTGGACGTTTCAATATATTCGTATATCGTTTCGTATATCGTTGCTTTTCCAAGTTTGTGCTTTACATTGATAACGAGATGGGAACTGTGAGTAAACGCCTTTGAAAAATGGGAGACGTTATGGAAATTCCATCGCGCTGTCAATTATTGTCTTCGCTGTGAGATTATAGCTTTTCTCTTGTAAACTATTCCTCTTCCTATTTCCAGCGTTTCTATTAGTGGAAATAAAAAATCTGTACCGGCGACAATCGCGAATTATATATTTATAAATGCGCAGCATCCGGTTTCAGTACCGCGTTGTATAATATCTGTCGCTTCTTATTTCCAGACTTACACTTTAAGGAAGGCAGCACCAACAAACATGAAGTTGTGTTTGTTGTGGATCGGTAAGTCATCGGAATTCAAACTAATTAATAAACATTATTAACATTCGCTGCAACACTCCCCGTAAGATAAATTCCAAAAAAATAAAATTCCCTGAAAAAGTCAAAAAAAAATAAGAATCGTAAAATTTATTTCTACGCTCGCGCAATCCTCGTGACAAGAATCGCTGCACGATCTTCAACAGAGCCTAACCTTCCTCAAGGCGAGAAGATCAGAACTCCGGATAGAAATTGCGAAAGTTATCTCATCAAACGGGAATAAAACAGCACATGAAATGTACCCGTAATCGCAAAAGTTCGAAAGAATTCAAGCCAAATCGTCGAGCTAAATACAATAAATTTTCGAGAATTCCACAAGTGTTACTCGAGCTCGCCCTCCCCCTAGGCCAACTCTCTGTCCTCCGTATATTTTCGTAATTTCCTCTAATTAAAATAAACTTAAGGCACGGTCCATAGATTGCACACAGTAGCATTGTTCGGAGACTTTTACCATCCACGAGGTAAACTCAGGCCGCCTGCGCCGTTTACGGCTGAAGATCCGCGCCGTGAAATAAAGGTCAAGTGTATGCAGTAGCTGGCCAACGTAATTGCTTCCATTGCCGATCGCTGCTTTTATACAGTTTGTACCAGCAACGAATACAAGCTGTGAGATAAGTAAAATTAACTAGCCGTTGGTACACGTACAATTCAGACGTATCCCGCGAGTCCTAAATTTTCAAGATTCCTCGGAATCGCGAGCCGCGAATCGAATGGGAAAGATAAAGCTGATCGTGGTATTACACGACTGTAGCATGGGTATTGTTTGCCAGACCAAAAAAAAGAAGACAAAAAGAATGAAGACGGATGATGAAAAAGTGGTAGCAAACGGATGCGTTTAAAATAATGCGTTGCTAGTTACCGTCGCTATTTAGTTGGGTGAACGATAACCGTTACAGAAATTATGCAGAGTGTGCATAGAGAAAACACGCAATCGGGACGAATGCTTCGTCCGTTTGTGTGTTTAAACGTGGAGCCGCGCTGTCGCGCCGAAGACTCCAGCGGGGACGCAGATGCGTGCGAAGCTCACACGAGAGAAATGACTTGAAAAATCTCTGACATAACTTCCCGCTAATTAATTAGGAGCATTGTTGGCCTGCACAAAGCGCGACACACTCAGGTTCTCACACCAGGTAGGAACAGAGAGACAGGGATGCACATGTACACGCGGACGCGCAGGAAAGCCTGAGGATAAACAGCTGTCATTCTGTGCAGGTGTAGATTCTGTAGATATATTGGTATCTCCGGTCCTCGTCTGATTATCTAGCCTCCACTTTCGTAATCAGACTTTTAACGCTGCTCCGGGCCTCGCACTAATTTCGTTTCCTTTCATTTCAGCCTTGCTGGCTATCGCTCGTACGTCCGTGGTAAGTTTCAGTTTCATTCGCATTAAATGAATTTTATGAACCTCGCTGTAAGACCTTGCGTCATTTTTGCACGCGTGTTTTGACTAATCTGAAAGTTTGTTTAGTGATTTTTTTTAATCATTTTGGAGAAGTATAGAGATCAAGTTGAATGCTTTGGGTATTGTTTGATGTTTTGTTTTTAGGCTCAGAATGGATACAGCTATCCGAAACCGAATAATCCTTTGATACCAGGAGGTTCTCCGGGTACATCGAAACCTGGTGGTGGTTTTCCGGGACTTTCGGATGAAGGATTCCCAAGTCCTGGGTCGGGACCGTCTGGTACTCCAGGCTCTTCTGGCAAGCCTGGAGATTCTTCTGGATATCCTTCTGGAGGTCCTGGTGGTCGTCCTGGCTCGCAGCCTGGTGGACAAGGACCCAATGGACCGAATGGGGGATATCCTTCTGGAGGTCAAGGACCCTCCGGTGGATATCCTAGTGGACGACCCTCTACTCCATTCCCAAACGGAGGACAAGGTCCTAATGGTGGGCAAGGACCACAGGGCCCTGGAGGAAAACCTGGTGGGCAGAACGGATATCCCAGTGGTCGTCCTGGAGGTCAAGGACCAAGTTCAGGTTATCCCAGTGGGTCACCTTCAGGGTATCCGGGTAGACCGCAAGGGCCTCAAGGACCCGGTGGCAAACCACAAGGACCTTCTAGCATTCCTTCTCCCGGATTTCCAAATGGACGCCCAACTGGTCAAGGTCCTAATGGTGGACAGGGCCCACAGGGACCAGGAGGTTATCCTAGTGGTGGACAGGGTCCACAGGGACCGGGAGGTTATCCTAGTGGTGGACAGGGCCCACAAGGACCCAGTGCAGGTTATCCAGGACAAAGACCAAGCGGTGGACAGGGTCAAGATAAACCAATATATGGCCCTCCTAACGGAGGACAAGGACCAAGTGGTGGAAAAGCTCCCCAAGGACCTTCGGGTTATCCCAATGGTGGGCAACGACCTCAGGGACCTTCAGGTTATCCCAGTGGTGGACAAGGGCCTCAGGGACCTTCGGGTTATCCCAGCGGTGGACAAGGACCTCAGGGACCTTCTGGTTACCCTAGTGGAGGAAAGGGTTCTCAAGGACCTTCTGGATACCCTAGTGGTGGACAAGGTCCGCAAGGACCTTCCGGGTATCCCAGTGGTGGACAGGGATCCCAGGGACCTTCAGGTTATCCCAATGGAGGACAAGGTCCTCAAGGACCATCTGGTGGTTTTCCATCCGGAGGCCAAGGACCTCAAGGACCATCTGGCGGTTTCCCATCCGGAGGACAAGGACCTCAAGGACCTAGTGGAAGACCTGGAACCGGTGGATTCCCAGGATCAGGCCCATCTGGTCCCGGATTCCCAGGAACACCTGGAGGATTCCCAAGTGGACAAGGCCCTCAATCCGATGAAGGAACCTACGATGAAGGCGACTATTCCGCCATTCCTGGAGAGCCTGGCCGAGATTATCCAATTTACGCTGACATTCCTGAAACCGGTTTTCGGTGCGATGCCCAGCAATATCCGGGCTACTATGCGGACGTCGAAACTCAATGTCAAGTCTTCCATATTTGTGCGAACAACAAAACGTATGATTTCCTCTGTCCAAACGGAACGATTTTCCATCAGCAGTACTTCGTTTGCGTCTGGTGGAACCAGTTTGACTGCAATTCAGCACCGAGTTTCTTCTACTTGAATGAGAACTTATACGACTACACCATCGTTGGCAGTCAAGGCCCTCAAGGTCCAGGCTTTACGGGACCTTCCGGACCAACTGGAGGATATCCTGGTACACAGGGTCCATCAGGACCTAGTGGCCCATCTTTCCCAGGGCAAGGACCATCAGGACCCTCTGGCCCATCTTACCCTGGACAAGGACCATCTGGACCTTCTGGTCCATCCTATCCTGGAAAAGGACCCTCTGGACCTTCTGGCCCATCTTATCCCGGACAAGGACCTTCTGGCCCATCGTATCCTGGACAAGGACCCTCTGGACCTTCTGGCTCATCTTATCCCGGACAAGGACCTTCTGGCCCATCGTATCCTGGACAAGGACCCTCCGGTCCTTCTGGCCCATCCTATCCGGGACAAGGGCCCTCAGGTCCCTCTGGCCCATCATACCCGGGGAAAGTACCCTCTGGACCGTCCGGTCCATCTTATCCCGGACAAGGACCTTCTGGCCCATCGTACCCAGGTCAAGGACCTTCAGGACCCTCTGGCCCATCGTACCCAGGACAAGGACCGTCAGGACCTTCCGGTCCATCGTACCCAGGACAAGGACCTTCAGGACCCTCTAGCCCATCGTACCCAGGACAAGGACCGTCAGGACCTTCCGGTCCATCGTACCCAGGACAAGGACCTTCAGGACCCTCGGGCCCATCCTACCCAGGACAAGGACCTTCAGGACCCTCTGGCCCATCGTATCCTGGACAAGGACCTTCTGGTCCATCGTATCCCGGTCAGGGACCACAAGGAGGACCAGGAACACAAAGACCGGGTGGTCCAGGTGGATATCCAAGTGGCAAACCTCAAGGACCATCAGGTCCATCAGGACCATCCGGTCCCGGGTTCCCTACAACCCAAGGGCCGCAAGGACCCCAAGGCGGCCCCAGCAGCCCTGGTGGATATCCCAGTGGCAGACCTACTGGTCCAGGATTCCCCAGTGGACCCTCAAGTCCGTTCCCAGTTGGAAAACCTCCCCAGTCAGACACGCCGTTCCCACCTCAAGGCCCGTCAAAGCCAGAGCGTGAGTATTTGCCACCACGAGCCGGATAACTCTGCAAACTTGCATTCGACAATCTAGCCAATGCCCACAGCGATCCCACCGTTGTTGGTGCTGGACCTTAAGTGTAAATACGAGCCTCCTTACCTAATAAGCCTAATAAGCTTTCTAAGCCTACCTAAGTAATACATCCTAACTGTGTTACTTATTACTTATACGGACAACTCTACGTATATAGGCGAAATACTATTAATTATTTTTACATAAATAAGACGTTGAAGAAATTTCGTCGCCGTCCGACTTTAACGCCATAAAAAAAAAACGAACAAGCAATATCAAGACAAACTAACGAGCAGATGAAGATCTTCCATCATCAAGATTCCACGTTAACAATGTGAGTTAAGATGATCTAATCTAATGCTGTAATAACTTCTGCCTGCGGCCACTTAAAGGACGGACGTCGACTTTACAACTTATGAGTATTATTACACAACGTATTTATTTATTCAGCTTGAATAGAATTCCAGTTACCACAGAGAGGTTACCAGTATAGATTACTATTTTAGATGATATCGCTAGGAGGACTATTATCCACATTTTTACATTTTTCAATATTTTTTTTTTCCAAAAATTTTTAAGTCACGTACCCGTGACCATTCCAATATTATAACGTTCGTATTACCACAGTACCGCTCAGCAATATTATTACAGTTAGGCAATACATGACACAATTCTAATTATATATATTTTTATAACAATGGTTTGAGACTCCTACGTGGGATGCCATTATGTATATTTTATACGTGAAATAAAGGAAACACCTTTGCAACTATTGTGCCGTTCTATTATATACGATTACTTAAGCCTTTAAGACTGTTAAACCGCATCCATCCACAATCCACATGCAGGGCACACACGTTACCAGCCATTACATATTGCCTTTCCCTTTCTTCTCATTACCGTAATTACTCATATCGGATTGTTCCTCGGTGTCAGTTACATAAATTCGTAAAATCCGCGCATGCGCAAAAGTGCCGGTATGCGCATCTACATTGCTTCTTCAAATTTCCCGCTTTCTCGTAACTCGATAATAATTTTGTCATTCGACGCGAAAAAATGTCCTGTTTCTCAACGCGGGACGTGACCGTAGATCGTTACGTGGCTACCGAACAATTCAAGCTCATTGCAATTTATCATTTCGTATACGTATATATAATTTATGGTCAGATCAGTCATCGATTTCAACCGATAAAAAATGTGCATCAATTTCCCTATGATGGAATAAGAGAATTTTGAAATTACAGAAGCCGCTCACTCGCGACTGTCGTCGTACGCGGATTCCTACGTGATAAAATTTACTGAACCACCGTAATGATATCTTTGAGAAGCATGAAATATACATGTAATTAAGTGAATGCGAAATCACCACGTGCACCGTCCGCGAATCTTCTCTGGGATCCGAGAGATCGCGATACTTCGCTTGCAAATAAGGCACGTATCAAATTGTTAACTAATACATAGTTGTGCCAATGATAGTTGTCAAGATCGTGATTAGACGTGAGTTACCTGCGCGTAGACATATGTCTTTGTCCAATCGTATGTTCACGCAAGTAACCACGTGTCCTTTTTAGGGATGCAGAATTACGAAAAAAAAATACATTGCATGAAGAATTTCAATCAGCTAATTAACGAGCTAATTACTTTTGGATGATAAAAAATAATTACGAACTTTAAGACTTTTTTTTTCTATAAAATAAGAAAATCAAAAATGACAGTGCCAATAATTTTGAAAATAAATTTGCAAAATTTACTCCATCGACGTAATAATCGTCCGTATCGTGTGACCTGTCAGCCGCTATAGCCAGCGTGAAATCAATCTCATGGATCAGCGCTCCCCGAAGTACTTTCAAATTCGATTTGCATTTAAACCATAGATAGTTACGGTCCATTGTTGTGTCGTTAGCATCATCGCTTCATGATGGAAGAGGCGTGATGCTGGGCTGGGCGTAAATGCTGAAATACATTAAGCGCCGAGTAAATGATGATAGTTATTAAAATACTAGTGCGAAGATATCAGGTAAGCATCTTGGCCAGTAGATTGCTATTAGTAGCAGGCTGGTTATATTCTAATGAATTAGAAAATAATTTAGCCGCGACTTGAGCAGACGTGGCAATTAGTTTGGCACGAGTGTAAGTAAGTTTATGATCTCTGAATCACTGAGTATTATATATTGTTACGTCACTACCGATATTAATTATCAGTAAGGCAAATAAAAAATTTGAAAAAAAAATCTAATTAAATTTCATTCTCTTAGGAGACATCGATTAAATCACGCTATTGTCTGTGTATCCTTGATAGTTTAAAATGAATTTAAAAAAATTATCCTAAAGTCTGAAAGATAATTGGGCAATTGACGTCACTTACTGGGAACGTATCCAGAACGAAGTCCTATTGTGAGACTTCGGTGTCGAGAGGCGCCGTAAAAAAAAAAAAAAAAACTCCAAGCATCAACCATTACACGTGGGAATAAATGCAATTATGATAGATTACACCGCAGAGAAGATGCTACGTGCCAAAGTAGTTGCGCAGTTTAAAAAGCAGGAGGTAACGAACGGAACGCGGTCAAGATGACAGACCGGGCAATCTTGGGTCCATAATCGGGCAGGATCTCTGCCTTCTGGTGCACCTCGACACGTGTCCACCAGGCCTTGCGCATACTGATTTATAGTTGACCATCCCGAGTGACCGATTGACCATAGTAGCAGCATCGGCAAGAAGAAGAGCCATCGACGGGGGCAGCACCAGTTTCGGTTTAAAACGATGAGAAATCACTGGGTCGGATGCTGCACTACATAAACAAAAGGCGACGACCTTCCTTGGGATGTCGCGACGTCAAGTAGAAAAGCACCGGCTGGTCGGGATGACACGCTTTACCGCCTTTGAGATCAGATCGGTTTCTCACCATTGAACACTAATTGCTACATGGACTCACAGTGCGGACACTTCCATCGAATCGGTAGCAAAGATACTAAATATCCTTGGCAATAATTATTTAAGAATGACTTGCCGAAGCGTCCTCGGTGAGCGTTCGTGACGAACGGTAATGAATGACGGAGCCATTGAGTGTTCGTTATGGATGCTATGGATATTCTCGTAAGGGCCATGCGTAGTCCAGGGAAGACGTGCGTCGATGTCGAAGAAGAAATAAGAAAGTAAACGGGAGAAAGAGGCTTCTTTGGTGGTCGATGGGATACACCTCGAGCCATAAATCATGATAGTCAGCCCTCGGTGACACAGGTGGCACTGGTGTCAACAGTCGTGTAAAACACGCGTCGACGCATCGGCCTTAACTGCAATGTGCAACGCGAGTGCAAGAGAAATGTAAGGAGTGACGATGCAACTCAGAGACGCGTAGAACTGACGGCCGGCTTGTTTACAATAAGTCATTTCGCTCGGTGGTCGTTCAACATCGTTGTCAGGGCCGTGGCCGAGCAATTGGTTATTCTCGAAAGTTCGGCTGGAGTTCTTGTTTCTCCTGGGACTGCCGGGACGCTTTTTAATTTTCGAATTACTCAGTCAGAATCACTCGATCCGATCATGCACGATGCTCGAGACTCTTTTACTGTCTGGAATGGAAGCTGCAACCGGTTCGCTTGACGGGCTTGTGCCACTGTCATTATCATTCTCATTGTCATTGAGATTCTTGACGTCGTACGAGGTAATCACAGATCTGACGTAATCGATACCAGCCACGCTTCTGTTCCTTCTAGTATGTTAACCCTTTGTTTATAATATTTACAAAGTTAATTCAGACTTCAGCAGCGTAATTTTGGGTTGGCAGCAATGAAATAATCCCTGGGATTAATAGTCTTCCACTTCCTGAATGCACGCTTGTCTTGTCGAGTGTATGTAAAATATGCAAACACCTTATAAAAAAAATACGTACCGACACTCAAAATCAAGATTTCCGGACGAGACTTCGCGCGTGCTTATTTACTTAACAATATTTTTCTTAGTTAGGCCAAGACCATTATTTCGAGTCCGCCCATGTTTTCTCCAGCACAAAGAAACCAGCGTCGATCTGACATAAGATGAAAGCCAAGTGTTTGTTTTGATATCCACGCTTTCTAGACACTATCGATTATGAGAATGAAGATGTTACCGGAGTTCGAGTGGCTCTTACCGATACAAGATAGTCGATGGATACATGCTAAGAATAACACGTAAATGCTAGATACAAATGGCTCAAGATCTGCCATGAAAACACGAACATGACGTGCGCCTTGGTACGAACCTGCAAACGTATAGTCTCTTCCCACTCCTTCCCAGAGTGCACGTATGGTATCCATCATTCTTCACATTTTACATACTTCAGTGCAATGTAATGTCTCACTGATTTAGAAGTAACGTGCACGTCGATACTCTTCGTAACGGAGGTGGTAAGGAACACCAGCCATTTCTCATAATCGCAAAGAAACAACTCGTGAGTGGCCAGGCGCTCGAGGCGCCTCGGGACAAATTACAGGGAAGATTGGCGAGCGCTCCTAATTGCGAGAACTTTTGTCATGAACTTTTCGACGGCCGGTAAAACAGTCTAAGACGTGGCAGCAGTCAGGCTTCACCGTAGAGGCGTAATATTGGCTCGCGCGTCGCCCTGTAACGCTTGAATCCTCTAAATGGATTGACCTCAATCGAATTCGCATAAATACTTCAATAAGAATTCTCTGTTTCGGTATATGGCTGTACTAGCCGCGGGCTGTAGATATGGTCGCACGCTTATCCTTTATAACATTGGTGCGAGATGCTCGAAAAGACTCTTACTTTTTTTTGTATACTTTTTTTTCCTCATTTTCGTTCCCTTGGATAGATGACGTCGTGTAAGTTGAACGTGTAAGTTGAAATTACGTTGGTACTGTGGGAAATCAGGGTTAGGAGAGAATTTAATGACCTGTTGGAATTTGGCTGTTTCGACATACGCTTTGTGCTGTGAGGTAAGTTGAGCTGTATGATTTTAAAATGGTGGGTCGTTATTCACATGAAATATATTTAATTGATTTTATGCTTGAAGTGACTAATTACAAAGCATATAATTAGCTATTAGCGTATTGTGGTCACACTGGGTGACTATTCCCAATGGAATTCTATGCTAACGACATACGATTCTGGTAAACAGGAATTGTATGCAAAATGTGTATTTAACAAAATCGTTACGGGCTGTGCAATCTCATTCAACGGCGCTGGTGAAACAAAACTCGATAAACCGCTAATTCTACAAACAGTTCAACACCTTAACGCTGTTCCCAAGCCTAGGGGAGCGTTCCTATGAATATTCAGCCTTTATTCGTTAATCTGAGAATAAACGAATTCCAAGACCCGGACAGCCTCGCTGATCAATACGACAGTACAGATAGTCACTAAACAGTCTGTGGCTCATAGAAAGCAGACTTAATTAGAGGTTCATTAATTAAGCCAACCAACTGTATACTATGTGATTATCCAGTTACTTGGTATACTACAGTAGTTTGTGTAAATTTCAAAATAAATAGTTCCTGCAAGAAAATCGAATACAACCTTTTACGAGAATAACCAAAGGCATTGCAAAATGAATAGAATTAAGAAAAATATACAAATTACATATTACGTCAAAGATGTCGATGATCGTATTGTGAAGTTAACGTGAGTTAAGATTCCCCATCTTTCTCCTTGGGTCAGGTCAGGTAGGATAAGACCTTGCATGCACGAAGGTGTCAGAATGGTAATCACAATTTAATAATTATTAGGATAAGACTTTCTTATAATACCGTATTGCCTCGTTTCACAGGACGTTACTCCAATACGAGATGAAAAGATCGATCGGTCCATTCGATTGGCATTAAACATTTTCACGTGATCATCCATCAAGCTGGTATCACTCGGCGGTAGCGTAAAAGCGCCACGTCGTAAGTCGTAACATTTGAGAAAGATTGCGAGAGCCTATTTAATCGAGGCAGCCAGATAGGAAGGCAGCAGCTAGGCTATTGGGTGGTTAAAGTCAGGTACTCGAACCAGGTACTCCTTTAATCGAGCGTGACGATATTTCGTACGGCTCGTAACGTCCGACGGAGATGCGCCAAGATCTTGAGGTTTTCCTTCCTTTTCAAAGAAATAATAATAAATAGCTCCAATCGATGGTAACAGCCACACCAAGATAAATTACGTGGATTTATTAAATGATCAACTGCCTCTATTAACGGCCCTGATCGTGGGAAGATTCACCCAAAGGTAACGGGCAATTACAGAGCGGCCGACGAAAAGGTCAATCAAGCATGCTCTCAAATTATTAATCCAGCACGAAATTTTAATGACACCATTACGCGTGGGATTACGAAAATTTTTCTACTCATTGCTACCCCCCATTGCAGCTGTTTTTTATTTTTGAAAAATTATTAATAATTTCAATGCGTCCTTATATCGATCATGAACAATCAAATGTCTTGGAACATACTTACCAATGTTATTCTTACAGTAGCCGATCGGTCCGGTGGGATCGGTAGTACCTGTCAAAGAGATCCATTCTTCTCCGACCGATCCGTCCCAGAGGAGCCGCCATTACTATAGGGATCGGATGATTCGCATGAAAATGCACCTTAGATAAATTCATCGACTGGCGCAACTATGCGAGGTGCCGATCCTAGTCATCCTAGTCCTGGTAACACGGAGCCAAAGAATCAGCCACTTTCTCCACGATTCCCCGGTATCCATCCGCTACGTATACATCGTGCCCGTTAGTCCCAGATAGCCATTTCTTTTTGCTCTCTTTAGTATCTTCTCTCCAGTGTTTACAATCCTTCTAGCCCCGAGACAGAAATATCGCGATAGGATCGCTCGAACGATCCTCCGAACCGTTCAGGACGATCAGACTCCGTATGTAACCCACGTGGATTCTTTGGATCGCGCGATAATTGCCAAGGCTAATAAACGAGTCTAGTAATTTTTCTATAAAAAAGCTCGTCCACCCCGCCTGCTCCATTTCGAAAGAATTGTTTACCTTAGCTCGACAACGAACGGTCATCGCGTGGAGCCTCTAACGATCCGGAGCCTCCGATCGTCCGAGGCTTCGCGATCGTTATGTAGCCATAGTTACCAGGTTAGCTCTTTGACCCTAGATCGCATCGGCGAACGACATAGTAAACGAACACCTTCTTCCGTTTGAATTACCTTTGAATTACGTTAGTTGAGAAACGGACAAACACAAAGTCCAATCAGGACATACATAGTCGCACCGTATAAGTCATTGGTACTTCATGCCAGACCAATACAATTTATCTATAATTCACAGAGGAACAATTCCGTGATTATATTGTTCTTCTCGAAATTTCTCCATCCAGCCTAAGTAATTTCGCGAAAAAACACATAGCTGACATTTGCATCGCGTTGGATCTAAGAACGAAAGAATATCGAAAATTACCGGTATCTCTCCATTTGATCATTGAACTTACATAAGGAGGCGCCGACCTCTTTCTACGTATTTCTTTATGGAAGCTACGGGTGACTTCCTTAAGGCGATATATGTATAATGAAAATGCCAGTAATTCGAGAGTGAAGCGATACGTGCCTGCCCCGTGTATGGCGCTGGATGATACCTTGCAAAATCGTATCCTCCCGTACCAAGTGTGTAGGTAGCCAGGTAGATGGAATCGGGAAACGAATATATTCGTACATGCACAGCCACCTTAACTAACGACGCCATATCGCAATTAATTGAAACGAAGCAGCGATCCGTATCTGCGACCATCGCGCATTTAAATGAAATAAAGACGTGTATCTTGTTTTGTGTCTATAGTACTTGCAGCCTAACCTAACCCAAGAGCCTCCCGATGCACCAGCTACCGCCTTATTGCTACCAGCTCCTCTTCGTGTACCACGCTTGGGCTCTGCTCTGCTCTCGAGGCTACAATTATCTCTGCGCTCTACTGCTGCGAGGCAGGAAAAGGTCGGAGTTGATGCAATCGCGCACGATACCCGCACAATATGCCGGCTGTGTGGTTAGGTTACAAGAGTTGGCCAACTCGGGGCTCAATTAAGTTTAAGGCGGGTTCGAAGGCGTTTATCAATAGGGGGACGGGAGTCGATCGTTACGTGAGCCAGAAGTTTGCGAACTCGAGATCTTCCGTGGGACGTAAATCCGGAATCACATATTTTACTCCCCTAGATCCTCCCACAGCATCCCGTGTCCCCTTGTCTGTTCAATATCTCCTTTTAGAAAATCTCCGATCTGAAAATGTCCAGCGTTATCTTTTATTCATTGCTCGGTACGAGATCATCCTTAGCCAATTTGCAGGAATTCTCTTTACGGTTAATTTATGGCGCGTCCAACTTCGTATCCAAGGCGATGCACTTTGAGTGCATTTTCTATTATCGGATTGACGGCAGTTTGTCAAAATTGTAACTTTATGGTATTTATATCGTGATGGGTATTCTATGACGAATCGGCTCTGTGCGATCTCACGGTGGATCGACCCCGTGTATTATAGCTTTTTTATTTTTTAACACTCGCCACTGGCATAATCGTGATGCATCTTACCGATCCACGTCCTTGCATAGTTTTGCAAGATTCTTCGCGAGGACTTCGACTCTACAGACTCGTTCGTGAGTAAGCGAATGTCCTCGACATGGGAAATATCATGTAGGTGATAGTCAAGAAAGGAATAGCTGGGACGCTGGGTTTTAGGTTTCTCGTATTTGCCTCCAATAGGACAATGCGGAATCGCTGGAGATGAGCGGGATATTCGGATGAATTATTAACAAAACCCTTGTTTATTACGTTATTCACATTCTGTACAAACATATTTTACATAAAGTCAATTATCATCTACGTAATAACTTCGCGCACGCATTCCACTGGTCTGGAATTCTGGGCGTTTGAACAATTTCGAGTGATAGCTCTAATCAATTGGCAATTTCGAAATACCCAAACAGAAAGAGTATTACCAACACCGATGTTCTAAAATATATTTCGCACGATTCTTCTGCTCTTTTTTTAATATATATATATATATATATATATCGTTCGTGACAGGCCTGGCGGGCTTGATCCACTCCGATCAATAAATTATTTAATGGACCTCGTCGCGAAGGGGATAAATCAGATTGGCGATGCGAAGCTTTGCTAAAGTTAATTCTGAATTCGCTGCTGATATCGTTCGTGACAGGCCTGGCGGGCTTGATCTAAAATATATTTCGCACGATTCTTCTGCTCTTTTTTTAATATATATATATATATATATATATCGTTCGTGACAGGCCTGGCGGGCTTGATCCACTCCGATCAATAAATTATTTAATGGACCTCGTCGCGAAGGGGATAAATCAGATTGGCGATGCGAAGCTTTGCTAAAGTTAATTCTGAATTCGCTGCTGATCATAGGTATCCCCTAGACTAACGATAATTATACAATAACGAAACAAACTATACATTTATAAATATATTACGAATTTCTTATTGCACGGCTGCACGATATAGTAAGATTCTCAGATCCAGAGAAGAGTAGAACGGCAGACAAAAAAACAAACAGAAAAACTTAATCGGTAAAAATTAAAAAATTACAGCTGCTGGCTGTTTCGTTTTCTTAAACCTTTAATTTCCGATAGCCACCTTATGAAGTCTCGTCGTGCTTGTGGATTCGCTTTAACGTTGCCAGTGTCAAATATTCGAGCGTGTCCTTGCCGATGAAATTTTCCATTTGATCCACTGATTTACAAGTCCAGTCCGAAAATTCGTTTTGGCGTAAAGGAAACGTACAGTGTCCCGTTATGCGAACGAACGTAGGTAACGATTTGAAATAATCGATAATAATGGAACTGACAGCTAGCACGTGATCTCGTGATTCCTGATGACAAGGAGATTCAGCCCCATTTAGCCGCTATCGCGTAAAGTGATCTAAGGAGTTCGAGTGCTCTGTTATCGGAGGCTGACTCCGATACCAATGGCAATGAATTCTTTGCTTCTCCCGAGTAACCGTCATCCGATCTTCTGGACAATATAGCAGGACTCTCCGTAGTGCTCTTGAACCTTCGACGAGCTTTACTTCTGAAAGTGGTAATGGGAGGTGTGCCGGACGTGGTTGTAGTCGTACTGGTTCTACTGGACGTCCGACCTCGGGATTTCGTATTTGATCTCATGGAAACTCTTGACCTGCCCGCAGGAAGATTCAGCCTGTTTAAGCCGTGAAGAATTTCCGTAGACTCCCCCTGGCTGAATTCATTAACGGGCATCCTCAACAAAGCGTTCAGCAATCGTTCCTTCTCTTCCTCCGTGGTCTTGTTCGTGGGCCCAATGCAATGGTTTATGAGGAGCAAGACCAGCTGCCTGACCGTTGAATTATTCTCAGCCTGCTTCATTATTCTCATCAACGTATTGGAGCTGCTGGCGTTCAAATTACCAAACATCTCCTGGGCTTTTATGATCTCATTTTCGGTAACGTTAAACGCGTTCTCATTAAACCTAGATGGCAGAGCTGACGGCGCCGAAGAATCCTGTGGTACAGAGTTCGTCGAGGACACTGAGGATGTTATGGTGGTCGTGATACTCGAATGTGTAGTGTAGGTCGGGGTTGGGGTCCCAGTGACATCCTTCCCGTAGGCAGTTGGCAGTAACGTGAAGGTAGTCGGAGAATCGTTACTGTTTGCAGTCCACTTCCAGGTTGTGGAAGAGTCGCCGTTGTTGTAATTTTGAGCTGTTACCCCATTAGTGGCACCAGTCACGAGACTATCCTTTGTAGAGGGTGTAGTACCGTACTCTGCGGACTCCGTGGCACTAGAATCTAAAGTTGGACCATCCATCTTATGGTCCGATGACAAACCATTGTTGATATGATTCGGATCAAGGTAAACCGTTGTCTCCCAGAGTTTGGTTACGGTCGGGGAGGAAGTCCAATGATCATCCATAGCCTGACTCGTGTAACTGTAGGTACTTCCGCTACTTTGCATGGTCGTCACTGGTACATCCTGGACGATAGTTCCAGGTCGAGCCGTTGTCTCTGCTGTGCTGGTTGACGTAATGGGTTCTCCGGTTTGGACTAGGGTGGTGGAGGAGATCGGTGGGGTCTCCGTTGCCTTTGAATTCTCTGTCGTGATTTCGTTGTATCTGTTTCTGTAGTTTGTATAGAGACTCCCTGCTGTTATAAGAGACTCGTCTTTGTTTCTCCATGGCGATACAGTTGTTTCATAATAATTTATTCTCTGCGGTTCTCGGCCCGATGACACTTGGCTGCTCTTTCTCGACAGGGGAGTGGTGGAACTCGATTTAGTACCGGCTGCGAGACTATTGGACACGTCTGCGTCAAATGCACGTGGAGTGACGCCGTTTCCGGGTTCGTCGTAGCTGGTATAAAACGGAGCTGTCAACTCGTCATTCGGTAGGTTACTAGATAGGGGGTTAATATTCTCTTGGACCGATGAGCCCTTTACGTAGGAACTGGGCGTAGACGATGCCACGTAATTGTCGCTTATAGGAGTCGCATCAAAAGGCTTCACGTATTTTCCATAAGGTTCCGGCGTGTTGATGGAGTTATTCTGGAAACCACCGAATCGATTATTTACACTGGACGATGATCCGGTAGGAAAATAATTTTCGTACGTTCCATCTGGACCAGTTGGGTCCACGGGACCGGCAGGTCCTGTATCATAATTTCGAATACCATTATTGTCATTGGATGTTTCGAAGGCATGATTTACTTCGAAGGCGAAGGAATTTCCTACAGGCTCTTCGGGAGATCCGTAATAGCCGTTTTGAGGACCCTCGAATGATACATCGGTCGCGAGCGATGGGGATGCTGTAGAGTATTGGTTATCCGAAGAAGTGGTGTAGTAGTCTCCTGTTGATGTGTACGACGTCTGATAAGTGGTCTCCCCAGGGAGGTTGGAATTCTGAGTGGTCGTGGGATATGGTGTTGTAGGTCGCCTCCTTCTGGAAGCCTTGGTGACGTCAGAAAAATCCAGGACCTCATCCTTCTCCTTGGTAACCGATGAATAATCTTCGGATGTTGTCGGATAGAAGGTTGTTGTTTCGGTGACCTCGTCGCTGGTGGAACTGGGTGGAGGTTCCGTGGGTCTGATCTCAGTAAGGACCTTCTTGAATGTATCAGGATCCTGAAGATAGGCAGACAGGGCATGCGTGAACACTTGAGCAAGCTCACGAAGCTTCGTGTTGTTCGTTTTCCTGGCCCCACTCAATGGACCTTCGCTCTGCTGAAGATCCAGATCGTTTTCGTTCTCCGTGCTGGCGTCATCCTCTACACCAGATTCCCCAAAACGATTTTCAGTACCGGTACTGTTATCCAGAGCATTGTTAAGATTAAATAATTCCGTGTAGGAAGTTATCGTGTGCTCGGTTAATAAAGTTTTAGGCAGATCAGCGTTGCTCTTGTCCTTTTGAACTGGCTCATCGTCCACGTTACTTTTACTCTCGATTTTAACGGCAGGGTCGTCTTCTGCCTCGTTAGAGTCAAATTTATCGGTGGCCGTGGCGAAATATAATGCCAGAGAATGCAGAGTGGAGGGTCCAGACGAAGCTGGAATATTTAATCCAGAGCGGCTGTTACTGTTATTATTGTGTCTATTCAAACTGGTACTACCCTCCAAATCCTGAAGGGAGTGCAGCATGTCAATGGCATGCTCTTGTTCCGTGAGTGGTCTGCGTTCAAATCCTAAATTATTTGGAAGATAGGCAGGTGTCTCCGTGGTTTTCTCAGGCAAGTAAGTAGCTCTGGACCGAGTCGTGGGTAAATAATTTCCTCGTTCTCGTGCTACCAAATTGTTCTGTGTATTTCTGTAAACGGATCCAGTAGAGCTGTAGGTAGGTACCGTTGCAGTATAAGCCGGTGGTTTTTGCGTGGTTGTCGTTGTGGTCGTGGAGTAAGCGTAGTTCTTCGTGAAGGGAACGTACGGCCCGAGCGTGGAGAATATTTTGCCCTGTCGGTACGTAAAGCTTTTGTCGTATGGACTGGAGGTTGCTGAAGTGACGGTACTTTCCTGATAACTCTGCGTGCCTCTGAAAGGCTTCTCCGTGGAAGCGCTTATCGCGTTTGCTCGATAATCCTGCCGAGTGCCCAGCGTGTCCTTCGTCGAAGACGTCGGCCCGCTCCATTGACCATTTCCTTCAGGCTGAGAGGATTTCTCCGTAGCGGAACTCGTGGCAGATGTATTTTCATGGTAAACCAAACTTGCTTGCGAGTTGGACTTCTCGCCATAATTCTGCGCTACGGTATCGCCATTCGTACTCAACGTAACAGCCTCTTGTCGATAACTCTCGGTATTCAAATAGGGTCGCTCCGTTGAAAATGTTCCTGAAGCCTCGTTGTAATCTCTACCGATTTCCGAATCCTCACTGGAGTTTTTCCTGTCCTCGAAGGCCCTCGTGGTTACGCCGTTTACCGAACTTTGCCTGTAAGTCTCGGTATTCACGTAGGGTCGCTGCGTCGAAGGGTCGATCGACTCTGATCCATCCTTATATGCCTCTGGATTTTGAGTACTCTGTTGATAATTTTCCGAATTTCCATAAGGAACCACGGTCTCCGAAATCTTTGGATATGCAGTAGCAGTGACTGTATCCAAACTCGAGTATGTGGTCTGGCTTACCGAATCTTCTCTATAATAATTGTTACCCGCTAAATATGCTTTCTGGGTAGTTGTCTGCGGCTGATTTTCATAGGCAGAGACGGTGCCGGCGGTAGTGCGGGGCTTATAGATTGGGGCGAATGTGGGAAACGGATAAGCAGGAATCCCAGGGTGGGCTCCGAACAGTGGCCGCCCATTTATTTCCTTCCCAGGAAGCGCGGCGCTCGACTCCTGCTGAAAATTCTCCGTGCTCGGTACGCGATTCGTGTAGAAATTGTTAAACTGATTCGAACTGTACGCCTTATTGTAACGATTTCCTCTGCTCGATGCGAAAGCTGCGCTTTCGGCCAGTTGCTGGTATTCCTTAACGGGATTTCCGGTGGTTGTGCGGAAGGTCGTCGTTTCCGTGTAAAGCGGCGTTACTCTCTGCACCGGTGAATTCAGGTTGTTTCCGGAAATAATTCTTGACTTCGAGCTCCTCGCGTTCTGCTTCTCGTCTCGTTGCGCGTTCTGATCTGCCGACGAGCCGTAATAATCCTGCGGATTTTTATTCTTCCCGTTTCTCTGGTTGTAATTCCCAAATTGGTTGCCTTTGACATTCTGACTTTCGACCAGCTGATTCTGCTGTCCGGACCGATAGTCGTTCGAGTTACCGTTGTAGCTGTTGAAGTTATCATTCGACGACTGGGACTCCTCGTTCTTATTGTAATTTTCACCGGTCCGACCAGCGACTACCCCTTCATCTCCGTTTCCGGTTCCGGTTCTTCCGCTCGACTGCGTGTTGAAAGGATACTTCTGCCCGAAGGGTTCATTAGATTTATTACCCTGCTGATCAGATTGTATCTGATTTGGTCCATTAGCCGACTGTCCAAACGGATTGGTCCGTCCGTTCTGCCTGCCATCGTAATTCGAATTCTGCGTCTCCCGATGAGATGCTGGACCGTCCTCGGATCCAGCAGCCCGATGGAACTCGGAATTCATCTTCCTGACTTCTGCGCGTCTCCTCTCGTCTTGGGCCAGCTGTTCGGCGCTCTGCTCGTAGAGTTCTACCGACTTGCCGCAGTCCACCTTGAACCACCAGTCGCAGATCAATTGCGACTGCTGGAAGATGGTGCCGTTGGGACACAGGAACGAGATCTTCCGTCCGTTGTCGCAAATGTGGAAAACCTACAAATAAAAGAAATCATAGTTCAGTTTTCTCTCTACATTCGACACTCCGATCCTCTTCGAGTATCCTGAACTCTTCGTCATTTTGTTTTTTTTTTTCTAAATGCTTTAAACAAACTTTTCAAAAACGTGCAAAACACGTCGATACGTATACCAATGCTTTGGTACAGGAAGTCAACAAAGAAAATACAGATATCTTGTACAACTTACTTGACAATTTGTCTCCAAGTCGGCATAATATCCGCCTTTCAATCCGCGACAGCTAAAGGCAGTGCGTGGAATCGTCGTTAATACTGGAAAGTCGACACCAGGTTGTCCCATAACTCCTACAAGGTAAACGACTCGTGACAGTCCAAAGAACAAACAATGGTAGGCATGCACAAACAAATAAATAAACAAGGCAAAAAAAAACAGCGTAAAATAAAATAACCAATCACCACTAACAAGTCTGAAAAAACATGAAACTAATCATCAATAAAATGCAACGCTCCAATAAATGAAAAAAATTCTATACGTATACAAAAATTCTCTATATATAAAAAAAAACACACACAATTCCCTAAATTCAGGGATAATAAAATAAATCTACAAAACGCGCGTGCGTAATTTTCCGAAAAATCTTGAAGCGCAGTAAATGCAATGAAATCGAGAAAAATTGTCGTGCAAAACAGTGATTATATCAACTGCGTAAAGTGTACCCGCTCCTTTCAGCCACTCCTTAAGGAGGTCCTCGTTGCCGAAGAAAACTAAGAAGAAACGTATCGTTAAAAGAGTCTCGACTAGAAAATTTCAAATCGCTAGAATCGTGGTGAATAGGATATTAAACCTTGATACACTTGGTACTCGCCATTCTTCTCAGGGGCCAATCTCTTGACGATCTTCTTCAGTTCTTCCACGTCTTCCTCCGAGGCCTCCAGACTGGCCAGATCCAGTTCCGTGAGGAATTCCGGAAGCCGTGCCTTCTCCTCCCCGTGCGACGCCTGTAACGAGCAACCAGCAACCAGCAATTAGTTTAGACTTCTTGGGAGGATCGGACGTAACAGGGATAGGTCTTCCAACCGAACAAGGATCCATCATAACACGTAGACGTGTAATTTCCAAAAGCTTCCTTCCGCCTTATCAAGCAATTCTAGCGGGGAATATTCAAATAATTGTAATAGTCCAGGAAACAGGGGAATAGCTATGATAACGGAAGCATCGAGATCGGAGATTGAGAACGGTAGAAGGTCATTTGCCATTCGACGTGAAATTTCAAAGTGGCCACTTAGCTGCATACAAAATCAATTTTATAATACGAGCTGCTGGTATCACGTGGCTAGGGTCACGGAGTGAATATAACAAACAATAAGGATCAGTGGAATCGTGTTAATGGATCGTAAGAATTGACGAGGCTCCACGGCCGGCATGGAGCGCTCGAGTCATCTGGGGGGAAAATGACTGTGGGGCACGATACGTGATAACCATTACGTGAGAGAATAAAGGGAGAATATCTCGCTGAATATCTTGGTAATTTTTATTTCTGGTATCGCCGGAAACTAAACTGCAGAGACTTCCCAGGTATACTCTCTCACTCTGTATGTGCTATATGCATACATATGTTCTATGTAGAAGAACGTCACTTCTCACGGAAGAGTTCTCCAAAGTCAACGGTAATATTTCCTTACGGTAGAATGACCCGAGGAGATACGGGCGTCGATCGATTTATACCTGGAATTGCCTGATGAGGGAATTGCACAGCGATCGGTCTATGCCCATCGCTGAAATTCCCTGGTACCATGCATCTCCATCCGAGCGCGTCGAGTATCGTAAAACTGTCACTAAATTGATATATGCAGATATAGTGCCTTTGAGGTCGGCAGTGAATTGGTCGATTGTTGCATTTCGAATAAGAGTGAAGAAACGCGTGACGAGTTTCAGGGAAAAGGATTTCCATGCTTCACGTTAGACCGGAAGTCCTGAGAGGTTGAGTAAAGTGGAGACACAAGATTGTCCGAGTTAATCAAGGAACACTTCCATTTTGCCTATCCGAGGAGCTCCTGGGAATCCTTGAGGATCCACTTCCGTTCGCCTCGGACTCCAATCTGGCTTCCTGCTCGGAGTTCATTAGCGCAGCCAAAAGTTAATTAGTCCGCTCGTAGCCTGCGCCGTTCCGCCGCTGGATAATTGCATTGAGAAATTGCCGATTCTTTAAATCCAGACTCTCCGTCCACTTCCGTTTCCATCAGTGGCTTCGATTCCCTCGATTCCCTCAATTCCGTCGATCCTGTCGATCGCGGCAACAATGCGAAAGTGAAAGGCAATTCCGGCGCCATATACCCGCGAAATGCAGGAACTCGTTACTTCGTTACATCGAACGGAAATTCGATTCGCCCCAAAATTGCTCTCGGAATCGTTTCCCGGACTTGCGGGGGTAGTACGATAATTTCCTTAGCCGGCAAGTCCAGTTCTTTAGTTGGCCCTTTTGCCCCCCTTTTCCCACTCCCAACCAATCCTCATGACGCGGCGGACCCACTTTCAATCGGGTATCGAATTTCTCTACCGCGAGCTCAATCGAGCGATTCCCTCTGGCCGATGAAAATTAACCCCATTGATTATTCCATTTGAAGATTTAATTGCCGCCACCCCCGCACCCACTTATTCGCTTAGCGCCCGATGTTCGTAAAATTCATTCAGCAGATTTCCAGATCCGGTCCGTTTCCCTTCCTTGAAATCTAATGGAATTTCCATGTCCGCCAGGCGCAACGCTATACCGACTGCTGACACTTGGGACGCTGAAAGCAGAAGGTGTCTGCAAATATCCCGATTCCCTGGAAAATAAGTAAAATTTTTCCAGCCCGACTCAATCTCTCTCGAGTTCTGCGAATTCCGAACGCTCGACGATAGGCCACCCTTCGTACAGCCGAGTGTCATACGTTACCGCCGACAGGCGCCTTATGCCGACTGACGCTTGAAATTTTTCAACCCCCTTCGCCATCCCCTGTATCATCCCTTCAACCCAGCCTAACGCGGACACCTATTTCCCTTTTGCTTCTTGCTACGTTATATCGATCGTTACTTCTTTTTTTCCTCTTTTTAATTTTTTTTTTTTTTTCTTTTTTTCTTCAATATACATAAATCTCTCTCGGCAAACTTTTTCCACGTAACGACGTTACTGCGAATATTTTATAATACACTTTACACGCTCTTGTTACTAAAATGCAAAAAGTTTTCTGTGAACTAGCAGATTCTACTACTTACCCCCCTCCGGCTCGTTCGATCAATTTTCCAATATTCCCCGGTACACCCCATTTATCTACGAGGAGCTCAATGCTTGCCAGGATTGAGGAAACCCCTTGGCTGCCCCTGATAAATCTAACGACATGCTTGTATAATAATTTGAAGATCGTTCGTAAAATCGAAACGTAACTGGCACGCGTTCCTGCTCCCCGGTGAACCTCTCAACTTCTCCTCCGCATAATTAAACATTTCAACGTTATTAAGGTAAAGTTTAGCAGAGTGCGGGGACAAATTGCCTCGGGACATTGAGTTTCGTAGCAAACGTAATTGCCCATGCGGTTTAACGCTTAACCGTAACAAGAACGACCGTGCTGCCACCTGCCTAAAATACCAGAACCAGTCCTACAAATTTTCAGTATCCACCAATTTTCGTTCCTTTCGAATCCTCATCTCGACGTACGACTGTAAGACGAGGATCTCGTTGAGATACCTCCACATTCCTATCGACAGAGATTCGCTCCAGTCTGATAAGGAGACCAAGGCCTAAAGCGAAAGTCCGGCAGATGAATGGCAGACGTGCCAATCTGGATTTACCTCGATACCCCCATTACGTTTGGCAAAGATAACTCGGCTGCGATTCATCATATACCTCCATTCGACTCCGTCGATGATCCAATTCAATTAGTACATTGACTTGTACAGTCATTATTTTTTCACCCGTTATTCTGCCTGACATAATATCACCACGTGTGTGATTTAATATACAGCCAACATGGGAGTAGCGTTTGAAATACGTCATTAAGTCGGTGTCCCTTCGTGACGTCACTCGAGTCCTCTAATAGCAGGCAAACAAGGAGCCGTCCGTATCGGCAGTCAAACTTTGATTAAGCTTTCCGGAAGGCTCGAAATCGCACAGGCTGCATTGGCAAAGTTGGAGGTAGAAGTCAAGGCCCGCTGTGCGCCACCGCAATACGTCCCTGGATTGCTTCCTGAACTAATGATCGGTACCGAGCAGACCCCCTACGGCGCGTAACTATATCGCGAATCAAAAGACGGTATTAAGGCAGAAAATAACTGAGAAGACACACGAGAAGTCAGACGGTACGGGACACGTGGAATTTCCTTGTGAAAATGATATTGGGATTTCAAGGACTCGCGCGTATTGAGACATAACCTAAATAAGGTCAAAGGTCACTCACTGCACTTCCGCAAATGCTCCCAGCGAAGACTCGTAGGCGACAGGAATCACGTTACAAGCGTCCCTGAAGACCGTCGACTTATCAAAGCTGAATTCGACCATTAGATTGCAAGTAAAAATGTTTCCAACGATTCAGGATGTACGTAGCGTAACGTTAAACGGATCCGCTCGGCGTGAAATATGACTTAAACGGTTGTTAAATTGAAACGGTTATGGCTCCGTGAATACGTTACCTGAAATATACGTACGTACGCGTGCAGCTCCGATATACATATATATATACCGGAGGAAGAAAATAAAGGTAGGTAAACTCAGTCCCTGGACTGTGCATCTAACCTGCACCGTGTAGGAATTGCAAGGGCGGTTGCAATTGCGCAAAAGCTACGTTGAATAACGTTCCGTCCGGCGTATCCACGTATTCGCATACGTATCACGTACGTCTGCCCGTTCGAGGTGGATACGCGGACTAACTTTGTATTTTCTTAGCCGACACGTAATTTAATTTTAAAAATCTCAAGGATCCTCGAAGGAGGATTCGCTTGGAAAAGTCTAAGAAAAATTCGCTTCCCATTTACGCGTCCGCGCGTCGTTAATGAGCCGCGAGAGATAGGAAACGATTTTACGTGGTTCGTTGAAAACTCAAGGTGACCCGTGAGTTCGCTGGCGGAGCGACAAGGATAGATGATAAAGTGGCTGTTTCCGCGGGGAAACTGTGACTCGGCAGGAATGCATTTAAACGGAAAGTTTTTAAGGTCTCTCACAGCTGCAGTTTTGGGTATTCGATAAATGCCAAGGACGGATTTGCGTTTTCATCGGAGCGACAAAGATCGCCCCCCTTACGGGCGACTCGGTCGCTTCTTTGGGTCGGTGGCGGAAAACAATGAGCACCGTGTGGGGAATGGAGCTCGATGGGGTTGGAGGACTGGGGGGGGGATCCTCCTCCCGTGGCGCGACCATCTTCCGGCATCCTATCCTCGATCCACTCAAGTACCTGGTGCCACAGTTCCAGAAGTCTTCATTCTGTCCTTCTCTTTCTCTTCTCAACAAGCCTCCTTCTCATGTACGCATTGTTCCGTAATGGATTCCGTTTGAGTCCTACGTTACGTCATCCGCAATCCAGTCCCTCTTCAGTCCATCCAGTTCCACGGGGCTGTCTGTTGCCTGTCCCTTTGCCAGACAGCCAGACAGCCAGACAGCCATCCTTCCTTCCCTTCGTCCTTTTGCAATGCGGCGGGACGTCGACGTCGCGACGCACCTCCCTATCCTTATCTCGCTCGTTACCCCGTCCCCGTTGCTCGCCCTGTCTCACTCTCTACCGCGTGCCTTTTCTGCCTGCTGGCTCCGGGGAAGAATCCCCTTTCTATAATGACGTTGCATCACGGAATATCCCATTGTCTTGCCAATCTGATGGGCTCCGCCGGAAACTCGAGGCTTCTTGCTCTTGAGATAGTAGAACCTCGTCTACGGCGGCCCGGAGCGTGGCTACGTTAACGCGCGGTTAGGTTCACGTTTTATTCAGACGAAAGTCACGCTTTTCCGGGCGCAAAGCTGTTGGATGTCCAGATGAATTTTACATGGTATATTTAAAAAAAAAAAAAAAAAACTGAAGGGCCAGGATTCTTTTTCTTGGGTCATTCAAAGGGAAAAGTACCGAGCGAATGAGTGATTTTTCAAAATTTCATCTCGAAATTTCCAAAACTAATTGGACGCACCTATGAATTAGTACCATTTGGTTAGTCCGATTCGTGATGGGAATCCTGGCAGGAAGTGGCCAACGCGAATGGTACCGAGTGGCCTGATGGTTGTTGACGATCGGAGACGTGCACGAGAACGCAACAGAATTGTAAAAGCTTTCGATTCCGGAGCAAAGAGTCAGGAAGCTTTTAGAAATTTCTGAGACATTCGTATACGAATTGGCCTCGACTGTGGCTGGTAGGACGCGAGCTAATTTGCTAATTTAGTATTAAGGGAACCGTGGAACTTTTAATGGAAAAAGTTGGCGCTACCTGAACTCTCGGCAAGATCATCCGCCCGCGATCGGACACCTGAGAACGATCGAGCGAAACCCAAAGGCACCCGAAGGCCAGGCATTGAGCGTCAGCGAGTAACGCGAACTCCTGCCAATTAGCGTCGCGACGCCCGGCGCCGCAGAGGAAAGTCTTCGCTCGAAAGGTTATGTTTGCGGCACAGGAGCGCGAGGGCGCAAAGCCAGAATTAGTCAGATACCGAATGGCGTCTTTGAACGTCCAAAGTCCCGTGAATCTTTGGTGTGCGCAAGAGAGAGGGAAAAGCGGAACGGGAAGTGACGGAGATAAAGCGCCGGTTAAGATTTCTCAGGGATGCGGCAAACAGACAGAAAAATTGCTCACCTTTGTTCCCCGATGACCCAGCGCCAGGTTGGCCGCTACGCCTGAAATAAACAAAAAGTGCCTATATCAAAACGTGGCCAATTAAGAGCAGCGTCGTTAAGACTTGGTGCTCGGGAGCAATTAAGCTGATTCCTTTCATCCAGCGAGATCTGGCAACGCGTTAAAAAAGAAAAGGAAGAAGGTGAAAGGAAAAGAAAAAAGAGAGAGAGAGAGAGAGAGAGAGAGAGAGAGAGAGAGAAAAGCACAAGAAGAAAGACCTCGAAGGTAATCTTTGGAGACACTCTTTCGTATCTTCGCGGCGGGAATCGTCCATTGAATCCATTTGAATACGCGTTCGCCTTTAGGTTTCCTCATCGACAAGCACAAAAGGCAAGATGCTCCCCAAGTCAGCGACAGAAGCCTTTCTTTGCCCAGTAGAGATGTCAGTGGTTCAGCCTGTGTAAAAAAGAATACCAAATGGACGCAGGACACCGGGAACTCGGAAGGGGCCAGAGCCGAATGTCACAGGCACTTTGGAGAAGACACGGGCGTCCCGACGCCCGACAGTCGCTTTGATTAACTAGCGCGAGCTATTTAGCCTGTAATTAGATCACAGGCATGTCGCAGCCTTCCTGCCCTTCTGCCGCCTCCACCCCCCTCCACCCCCCTCCATCGCCTCCCTGTTAGCCTGTCGCATTTCCAATTAACCCCGAGGAGCACGAGAGCCGTAGATTAATTCCTGCTACTCCTCGAGAAGGAGACTGACGGAAAACAAAGGATTCCCGTTAGGAGGGCCTTTTCTCTCTGTTCCATTAAAACGGGACGTCTTTGACGTTTTCATCTTTCTGTAATCATCCCTGTTGCGCTTACAAAGTCAACGGCCCAAGTCACAGCCCAAGTCACAGCGTAAGGCAGGAATTTCGTGAATCGCTGCGTCCTTCGGCTGGAAGATATTTGTCGCTTTACGAACGGGCAACGTTACGTCGCTGGACAACCACCACTGGTGGGTTTCTGATAGACGAAATCTTGCAGATCGCTAATATTTGTCCAATTCGCACGGACACGTGTCGATTTACAGTTCGGTAGAATCGATCGCACGACAGAGTTAAGTTTTGAAAATTATAGTTTATCGCAGATCGGACCAAAAATATTCCCAAGATAAATTGGATCGGTTTGCGAAGAACGGCGCGTTTGTATTTGCGCTTGGTATTGCCTTTCACAGTAATAATCCTCTTAGCTGGAAATTCAGCCTCCTCGAGCTAGCGGAGCCACAAAGGAAAAATATTTTTCAAAAACCCGTACATCTCAATCGAGGGCTGATGCTAGGCTGATTTAATGCTTTGTTGTCAAATTTTATTTTTTTTTTTCATTAAAGAAAATTACGGCAGTTCTAGCTGGGTACAGAATTGACAATGGGCCTGTAGGAAATATAATATCTCAGGTTCGTTCGAGTTAATTTTACCGTGGTTGCAAAGTAGTGCAATTCGTTTAAGAATTTCATTACGTCAATCCATTGAGAATTTAGGTAAAGAACATTTTTTCGCAAAACGTCGAAAAGTCAGGGTCCGCCGAGGGAGACCAGTGGATTTTATATTGGCAGGCTTGACTCCCCCAGGCTTCGTGCAATAACTGCGCTCGACTTCCGGTAAACCCGCAGCGAAGTATCGTAGTAAACAGAAAATACGAACTGACCAAAAAGCATACTGCGAGCTTCAACATTCTATCCAGCGCATCGAGCTTTGCCCACGGGTTAACCAATATGACAGCTCGAATGCGAAGCTACGGGTGATTCAACAGACTCGAATTACCTCGCAGGTATAATTATACCAAATGCTATTCCTGGCATTAATCAAGACTCAAGTGCTAGATGCACTCTAGCATTCGCGTGCTAATCAATAAGCATAGCACCTGCTGTGCATTCCAAGCAAAATGTTACTCTTGATCATCCCAGCAATAACATCCTTAAGCATTACTCAAGTGAAATTTCGACAATTTAGTCTACAGGACTTTTTCATTCGATCAATGACTTCTCATACGTACATAGTATACGTACGTTTTCATCATGGAGAGAAATGGCAAGAGCCATCCATCCATCCGATTCGTCCATTCAAGCCAAAGTGTCCAATTCGTCACAGGAATGATCGGGACAGTCACTGACAACTGACATTGATAAGAGCTAACTGGCAGGATCAACAAGGACGATTTACCGGACTGTACAAGCTCTGCGATTGATTACGTGAGACCAATCAGTATCACCTAACTGCGTCCTTGACAGATCGGTGCAATTTGCAAATGCTATCAGGGATGAATGATCGTCACGTGAACGTCATAACACCGTTCAGTGTTACGTAAATGATATTTTTGTAAATATTGGCATCCTGTCGTAAATCCATAAAAAAAAAACAAGTGACACTTTTTTGTTATACCGACATTTACCGACACCCTCGGAGCCTTCGAAGGTTCTCATCCATGACGATTGCCCAAAATCGAAAGCACTCGTTCACGAGTGTCCTGCTTTCTTTTCTGGAATCAAGAATTCCTTTGTCGCGTCTCGGGACTTCGTTGTACCGTATATACGTATGGAGCACGCAATTAATAATTTCCCTTGAAGGTTTCCCGTGACTCTGAGTGCTTCGTCGAGTATCGATTGACTTCAATTTACTTGGGAAATTTCAATTTCACATTTGTCCCCTCGCTCCGTGAGAAAAACATGAAACCTGTAACTGAAAAGACTCTACTTTTTTTTTTTCCTGAACAAGAAATTACACACGTACCTTCGTTCAACGATTTTACAAACAGTACGGAACATTTTCTGGCAATATACTAATTGGCCATACGAGCTATACACGTGTACAGAGCTATTCAGCCGAAACGTCATGGTCGATCTGAACGAATGGGTTAAAAGCAGTGGTTCAGCGGAACAAGCTAAAAGATGAAGAAACAGTATCCGTAAATACAGGTACACCCTGTATACAGGAAATATAATAAAAATCGATAAATCGAACGCAAATGATAATCAATTACAAAAAATATAAAAAAAAAAATTCGCAAAGATGCTGATAATAAATTTTGGAGCGCGTCCAGTCTACCAAAGTACCAGATGCCAACGTAACACACGTTTCCAGAATTGAGAAAATAAATTCCTCTCACGTTTTCCTATCAAGACACCTCTTTTTTTTCTTCCCACCCGACGCCCTCGCACATAAAGGCTTTTCCCTCGATGGCGATATCCGTCGTGATATCCATTCCTGGAGATTATCGATCGCCCACAAAATGTCTCTTATTACGGCCCCAACGGAATCTTACGGCATCGACGAGCCACTTACGCTAATAACAATCGGTCGATGTACGAAAATCGCTAGGAATTGTTGGTTAACGATCACGTGCGAATTCACCGCGAAATACCGGAGGAGCCGAAGCGAAAAAATAAGCAGAAACTCAGAGGAAAAAGTAATAGTATGCAAGAATCGCGCATGATTTTACCCTAGAATTAAGGATTATCTAGATTTATCCCTAACCTGATTAAAAGTCCGATATCCACCTTTGTGACCGACATAAGCAAAGTGCTTATCTATGAATATCGAAACTATAGAAATAAAAAAAATACATACTCCACGCTCACCGTGTATAAAATATAAATAATCCAATGTGCCGATCGATCAACAACTTTCCCTTCCACAGTCTCCTCGATCTTGGAACATTAATTTAACAAGTACTCGACTCTGTTTACGATACGATGGACTGACAGTCGAATACGTGACATAACTTTTACGGGGAGATTCGATCATACAATATATACACACAAACACACGGTGCGCGTGTTCGGCCGGTCAGACCACACCGATCGATCTGGACCTCTCAGATACGAGTGACCCCCTTTTAACGACTCCCAGCCAACTGACGACATTATGACTGATGAACCCAGGAAGAAGCGAGAGTGGCTGAGAAAGGTAAACGAGTGAAAAAGTAACCCGTCCAAGAGCTATAAGTAAATTGCACGAGTAGTAACCAGGAGAGGGACATAGAGAGGGACAATCATAGAGCCATTAATTAAACGAACGCAATTAATTTGCGCGAACGAAGATTCGGCAGCTGGACACTGTGATACCGGCTATTTCAATATATCATTAGGATTCTTCTTGTTGGGCGAGATGAAGATTTTTCAAAAAGATCGCGACCTTGAGATATCGCCTCCGTGGTCCAGCTTAGGGTCATCAAAGAGACGATAAAAGGCTAAGGAGTCTGGGAGCGAGTACTTCGGAACGAGACGTGAGCGATTAAACAGACAAGATCGGAATGGACCCGAGACGCGAGATGCAGGTGTTGCCAACTTTCGGTAAGAAAGTTTTCAGGACAATGGTACTTTTCGTAAATTCACGAGTATCGACGTAAAAAGTGTGTCTGCACGAATCAATGCATTTTATAGATGCTCGATAGTTCAATATATATCTGATGAATGGCCAATCAACAGGTCACTGGCCGATTGTAAAATAAAGTCCTTGACTTTTGCCGCTGGTAGGATGCCGCATCGCTCCCACGCCTGCTACATAGGTAAAGAGTGACGCTAGATTTAGCATACCTCATCAGCTCGTCACTATGTATCATGGGGGGTAATAATATTTTTTCAAATGGCAGTCAGAGACCCTACTGATATATAAGTATTATCCTGACACGTGATTATTATTATGATTCAAATTATATCCGTGATTACATAACCGCGCTACGATCATCCTGTGAGTTCACGGTTAGGTCAGCCGATACACGTGCCCCGTATGCTCAGGTGAATTTACGGCAGGTAGGATTGACTCATCTTCGATCCTCGGTGAGTAACGCTTTGATGATTTAAGAAAAAAAAAAAAAAAAAACTGATAAAAATCAATTATCAAGGACGCGAAGATCCTTGTGCCACTGCGAGGGGCCGATCGGCAAATGACACGAGGTAAATCGTGACACGCTTGAGGATCCGACCTCTTGCCTGCATCGGCCATTCAATTGGAAATATATTTTCGGCGTTGACTTTATCCGCAGGATAATAACAAACCTGTTAAACGGCCTTGCGCAATCATTCGATCGAGGCTCCGGAGATGGACTGTCGAAAAGTTACGTGCTTTTATGCAGGAGAAAAATTCAACAAGGATGAGTCGCTGAGCCGAGCGAAATGTCATGTCGGCATATTGGATTTATTTGTAATGCACGAGGATTCATGGTTATCAGCTGCATGATCCTGGCCTCGAAGTATCAGTCCCACGGGGAACAATAGGGACGTTGGAGGACATCTTGGAGATCCTACTAATAACATTTACAATGTCTAACGTCGACCCCACGTGGTATCTAGGTTGAATTGCAACATCGTTTTGTTTGGACATAGAGATGCGCACCGAGTGTTGCCCTCTTGTAGCTCTCACCTCTCTCAGCCGTATTAGGTACGTATAGGTGCTCTCTCTCTCTCTCTCTCTCTCTCTCGGGGAACGAATGAAAAATATCACGTAGAATCTTTTAATTGACTTTTACTAAGAGAGAGTAGATGAGGTTGTAATAGATGAGAAGAAAAAAAATTTCTACTTACACAGAAAGAGGAGGAATTCGGGACCCATCGTCCTGGATGATCCTGGCCGTGGTATCCCTGCAAGAATAAAATAAGAATTAGGCTGGATCGACCATACGGTAAGAAGGAGACCAATTGATTCTTCTCGCATCTATAGACGCAAGAATGTTATGTCGTGTTCTATCGGGCTGCTGGATCTTGTCGTTTATCGTATATTTGCATAAGAAGATTGCAATTAGTTACCGGGCTTTGTTCCGGTTATAACACGGGCTTATTACGTAGGACTGATGCTGGAATATTAATAAGCGCTTACATAACGGAATTCTCCTTTCTGTATGTCTCTCCCTGTTAGTAGAGCAATTCGCCTCTCGAATCCCGTGGAGAAAATTACACAAGTAGCCAATCCAATATCGCACGTTGATCCGCGACGCGTGTAAATCCTTTGGCAAATTGTATTGAATACAAAGAGAAAAATGTGCAAAGTACGTTTCATTGAAATTGGGTTGTCGGTTTCGAGGTAAAATAACTCGGCCGAATGTCGTCCCTCGAGGTATTCACGGTAAAGGGAGCAGCCCCGTTGGGAAGGGCGAGTGTATATTGTGGTTAAATATTCATGCCAAAAGGACTGAGCCAGGAAATAATTAAGGAAAAACAGGTAAAACCATCACCCGTCCCCGATTCATCTCGATTTCATAAATCGTCTGTTTCTCTCTGACTGCCACTCGTCTCTCGTGTGCCGGTGTGCCAACCCGGCAGCCCCTGTCTTTACGATTTAGCAAATATTCGCATTTTACAAAATTGACAGTAACTCGGGATGCCGTAACTTGCTGGGTTTAAATTTTTCGTTATATTAATTTCTACCTCGATAATTTCTTCGATCACGCGATCAATTTTATCCTCGCGATATCTTCGATCAATTTGCGTAACACGGGTGGGATGACCGAGCGTAATAGCATTGGCTATTAATAAGAGTGGAGGTGGTCTCTTTTTTTTTTTTTTTTTTTCCTTTCAATAGATCCTAGCCAGTCAGGACGACCTAACCGTTCGTTAAGTCAGGACCGAGTAGATCGAGCGAGGAGAGGTCAAGGGTCAGTGCAATTACCGAGGCTACAATCTAAACTCCGGATTCGCCTTTCCCGGTCACCCGTTAATTATCCAATTGAATTAAAGTCCAGTCCACACGAGACGCACAATTATAGCAACAAACTGCCGATCGCTCGCGACTATACTTTGGCGAAGACGTTTCCAGTGAAAAGGTCTTTACGATTAGTCCTTGGAAGTTCGATCGCGGCGCCTCTAGCGGAATTTCTGCGAATCCAGTGATATATACCGCAGCCGTGTATTGCCAATCGGAGGAGTGTCTTCTTCTCTCCTTCCTTCGGTCTCCGTTCTCCTTTGTGCCAGCCAATCTAGCCTCTTGTCCCTCTGGCTACCCAACCGGCCCGTCGATTCTCTCCTCGTCGTTCGGCATTGTGGGAGAACAATGTTTTTGTCTCCCGGGCGAATAACCACTCGAGTAAAAGCGTGAGAAAAAGTCGCGCCGTTCGCGGGCAGACAGTTTTTTCTTCTTTCCTCGCCACGACGCACGCTTCCCCGATTAAATCTCTCGATCGCGCGCCGCTGTTCGGCGCTGGGGTTGCGAAAGGGCATGGCAAAATATAATTAGCATGGACGAATATAACTTTAAAGTGACACTCGGAAAATCATTGTAATTGAAGGATACGGCTTATCTGTTGGAACTTTAATTGTTGGGATTACGTTCCGAGTGAAACGCCTTGTGTCGTTGAATTCTGGAGATTTTACTTTTCTTTTTTCTTTTCGTACTCTTGCTTACCCACGCTTCGCTTTGTACACGCGTGAGAGATATTACGCAACCCCTTAATGGTGTTTTGCAAAATAATGCCAAACACAGGTTACACGCGTCTGACGGTGTTTTTGTTTAACGTCAAGGTTGCCATTTCGCGTGGCAAGACGTGCAGAAAATGAATGGAACCCCGAGTCATCGGACCATAATGATTCACATAAATCACCGTTCGCCACGTGTTTACGCACACGAGTCGAGATTCTAAGGATGTATTTCGATGTAACTGCAAACACAGTCTGGCAGAAAATTATATAGAGCAAAATTGATGAAGCTGATAAAATCCACGTGGACATTGAAGCATGCTCGCGTATTGGATCTGTTTGCGTAAACATAGCCGATGCTTGTTACGGCTGTATACCCTGTGGCGAATATGCACAAATTAATGATAAACAAGCGAACGTATTAAAAAAGAAAAAAAATCGATTCCACGTTAAACAGTGGAAAAGCATAATGAGTAGAAAGCTGAACACGTGAAAAGAGACTCCCCCTCAGATATAACAATAACAACCAGCGGCGCTGCTGCAATCTTCATTGAGAACGTGAAAATATTTTTGGAATTCTTACGTGCACTGTTTGGCTACCTGTGTTCGCTGCTTACTTTCAGATATTAAAATTGGGCTTTTTCAAAATTTTTCAAAATTTTCATTGACCCTTCAAACTAGGTCCCTGACCTATGAAAAATTTTCTGGCAATCGTGACGTCACGCGCGTACTCACTGATTTACGAAACGTGAGGTTACAAAGTTTCCTGTGATATTTTTATGGTGAACCGGTGAACGCAGAAAAGTGATGTCGATGATTACTCGTGGAAAAGCAGCTTGGCTGCGATCCATTGGGGGGGCAGATAATTCGCTTGAATCACGAAGCTAGGAAGCCACGTCTGCGATAATGCTCGGCCATTTATCCCATCGCGATAATAGACCGCTACTTTATCACGTTGGTAATACTCGGAAGCCGGTGGTCGCGAGTGTCCCGTTACGTGAGGGTAAAGGAGGCTGGATGAAAAATTCGAAAAACCTATGAAAAATTTCAAAAAGACTATCGAAGGCGAACTTGAACTTTCTGGTGAAAAAAAAAAAGTATGAATAAAAAAAAAAGTTTACCTTAGGATTCGATAAGTTCGACCAAATCCAAAAAGCCACTGACGTATCATTTGAGCTCCTAACAAATTTCTTCCCCCCGGATTCACGCCCTCGGACAAATGTTACCCAAAGCCCAAAATCCATTTTCAGTATTTTCATAGCCACGTCCAATCCCGGAAAATTCATCTCCCAAAATCCTTCGAAAAATACGAATAATTTAAGAAAACTAAAAAATATCAAAAATATTATTTTTTTTTCAATTCTCCCGGGACTCGCAAAGTCTGAGCATAATCCATTTAATAGGTTTGCCAATCTGCAATTCAATTACCGAGATTCGTCTGGCCTGAAATATTAATCGCGGACTTGAAACGCGAATCCAACGCCGAATTTTCCGGGCAATTTTCGAAAGTTCCCAACAACGAGGAAGCCCCTCCCTCCCTCCCTCCCTCCCCCC
>NW_014332873.1:351553-352871 GCF_000341935.2 Cephus cinctus
TCGTCCCTGCCTGTCGCTTTTCTCATTTCCAACGTAACACGAGACTTACGTGTTACCCAAATATAAACGGCCTCGTCTACCTGAAAACCGCCTTGAGATCCTTATCCTTCGCGTTAACAGGTGTCAGCTACAGATTTTCCATAATTCACGTGAAGCGACAGACACGAGAAGCTGGTAGGAATAAATCCAAATTTTCAACTAAATCGTTACTAACACAGTTTCGCTTTGAGAAACTCGAGAATTTTCACGTAGCCAAAGACGTTAAAAATATATAATACCCACGTGACTGGGGTCATCGTTAAACTCGCGTTAATGAGGGACAAAAAGAGTTAATTACCCAGAGGGTAAAAAAAGAGGTACTAACCCGAACAACAGAAAAACAACGAAACCGACAAACTAGGGTAAACCGACAGTTGCCAATTTTCCGAAATCCCTCTGTTAGAAAATACGACAAAAAAATTCTACGGCAAACCTAATAGAATCGGTAAATTCTTCGAAGAACAAATAATACCGTGAGACGCGACACTTTATTTTTTCGTATTTCCCACGTAAAAATAATTACATGAAAGTCCACCTACATAGACACGTTTACTATACACCTATAGCAGGCAGCTTCTATCGTTACGAGGTAACAATGACGACAACAGTTAAGCGACCAGAGTATAGCAAAGAGACCATTGCCCAGAGTGTACAGTGACTATAGCAAGAGACGTCCCTAGCCGCAATCCCGTTTCTTTAATTTTCATCTTCACGACGGACACTGAAGATTTCACGAAGACATTCACCCTCCCCTTTCAGCAACCATCTAGGCGTTCATAAATACGATGCTTTTTTACCGCGAGGCAACGTACACAAAAATCCAATACTGAACTTTCGTAAAATCGAAATTGCGATTTTCGCGATCAAAGGGATGTCGAGACGTGCGACATCGATCGAGATAATCATAAGTACAGTCCCTTACAAATCCAACAGACAATTCCGCGAGTAACCGCAGAATACGAGTTCGTGGCAATCTTCAGGCTTCTTCTAGCCAATCGGCATTATTTCAAATTAGAAGCCGCGGAGCCGAATTAAAGCCCATAAAGAAGACACTGCCAAGAGATAGGAGGTAGCAGATGAAAACGGTAAGACATACCGATACGTAAGACGTAGCCGCGAGGAAGCAAAGAAATTACGAAAATACCAAGATAAAGAAGAAAAGGTAATTATAAAGGTTCAAAGGTCATGGGTCACGGTCGTAAAAAGAAAAGTTCAATGAAAAATCCGCACTGTTTTATTATAAAAAAATGTCACTTTCCATGCCATACCCCCCCCCCCC
>NW_014332873.1:352969-369622 GCF_000341935.2 Cephus cinctus
CCCCCCCATCACTTTCCTCGTTCAGCTTCGCTCGTCAACACGTGTCCGCACCTATGCGTGACCCTTGACCCGACCAAATTTCACTACTAGCCTCTCGGTACTCTCGGTTCCCTCTCATTGTTATATCAATTTCTGACGGCAATAAATATCCGAGAAAAGTAGCGATGAGACGAGGAATCGGAATATGGATGTCCGCGTCATCGGGAGAAAGTACGTCATTACAATACCGGTTGGCAGATGAATATAAAATTGAGTAAGGCCGCCGCCGCCGCCGACTCAGCGGCGGCAATGATGATGATGATTACCGCAGTAATCGAGGATTCCGCATCGAGCAGGAAGACATGCTCGCGAAAAATGACTCTTCGATGAACCCAATTATGGCAAATGGACGATAGTCGTTTCAATAATGATACGGGAAAATGACACGGGTATCTCTATGACCCGTGTAACATTGATAAGCATGGCAATGGAGCGATTAATTAAATTTTCCTTATAATTCGTACGTAACACGCACGACGTATAAGGACGTCCTTCTTTTTTACAGACTCGATCTCGTTTTTTATTAACCGGTTGTTACCAAATCGGCAGGCCGAAAAATGACTTTTTTTTTCATTCGCTATTAGTATTTTATGCTGAGTGCACGCTGACGTCAAGAATGTCATTCGGATGGATTAATAATTCACGTATGGATAATGGATATACTAATTGTTGATTTCACCAAAAAATGACTTTTTTTTCATTCGCTATTACGATTTTATGCTGAGTGCACGCTGACGTCAGGAATGTCATTTTGATGGATTAATATTTCACGTACGGATAATGGATATACTAATTGTTGATTTCACTAAAAGGATTAATTCGACGGTTGAAAAATACTTGAAAGATCGATGCACTTCAAGGACTTTTGGTTAAGTACTTTTATTTCAGGGGTCATCTCCTTATGACTTTCAACGCACAGAAGTCACTCGAGGAGGTCGCAATCTTCATTGCGGATCGCCTGTGTATTTATACTGCGGCTGGTGGAATATCGTAGAAACGCAACGGGCACGACTAGGTGACTAGGTGGCCTTTCTAAAACGTCAGGACGCCTTGGGTCATCCGTTCCATCGGTGAATTGCCGTCTGGTGAGCAGCAAGTAAATTCTGATAAAGGTTAATTACCGCGTATAATACACGTAGCAAGACCAACCGACTCGACCGGTTAGCTATAACGAAACGATCGATGGATCCATTCAAAATGAAAAACGAAACCAAGATCTCCGTACGTTGGCAAACTTTTTTATGACAGTCAAAAACAAAAGTTGAATATAACATAAAAATATCGGAGTAAACAGGTTTACTTATTGTTGAGAAAAAAAAACCTACATACGTTCCACGCATTCGCACGTCTCCCATGCGAGGATGCTTAAAAATTCATAAAGTTCGGCTGATTCACGCTATCCGTAAGCGCGTAACCACATATATGAGAAAAATCGATTGGATCCTACATGGATATTAACATGCAACACGACCATCCTAAATACACGTATCAAGGTATGGGCGTCCCTGGCTGTAATATTCTTATGAAGTATATTTCGTATTTGGCAGAATCCGTACATTTGGCGCAGCGCCAATCGAAAGCCAAGAAATATTTCGCGTTACGATTAATGCTAATGCACGAAGGTTGCGCGATACGTAGGACTGTACGTTTTCACGCGAGCCATTGAGGCTGCACTGTACGTTCGCGCATAGACCCTGCAAGACGTGCCAACGGTAGGTAAGTAGGATTCTGACGATGTACTTTCTCGGGTCATTCGAGAGACTTTGGGAAGACGTGTCCAAGGGCTTCGCTTTCGCCAGCGTCGTCCACCAGAAACAGCCAGTCTGTTACGTCGGCATCAAAATGTCATAAAAATTCATAGGCCTGATCCTCGTCCGTGACCCAAACAACGACGCATTGTCAAAGAAGCTCGTAGAGGCCCAATTGTCATGTATGCGATTGCGAAACCGACTGTCGATTGAATTAAGGAGACAATGTGCAATAACAGATCTCCACGTGTAGATCCTCCTGTGGGAGCTTTGTCATAGGAATTTTAATAGAATTTTGTTCCTAATCCTCTCGAGCGCATTAATTCTAATAGATCATTCGACATTGTGAACGTCGTAAAGATTCTTGATATTTACGGGGGACCTGGGTCGGGTGAAATTGCGAGGGCTTGCCAAAAATTTGAATTTTTGCCATTTACTGAAAATTACAAAATTCTCAAAGGCTGTGCTGAGGCATGAAGATGATTTTTGGAATAATTTTTCTTAGCGAGCATCTGATCATACTAAACGCATTGCGATGCTAATGCAAAGGGACCAGGTGTGTCCGACCTAATTGGATGATGCAAATGTCAATCTGCATAACGATGCGCCTGGGGAATCCTTCATAATGTTAAATAATGAAATCAGTAGACCGTAAGTGACTAACCCCGAAACGCCGGATATTACATTTATCATTGATCCTACATCGGAGATAATTAACGGCGGCTTAAATATCAGGGATTAATGTAAGCAGAGTTACGTTACGTAAGTGACAAGCCACGGGGAATTCGTGAAGACGTTTGTTCGAATTTTTATTGGATTTCTCGAGGATGCATTCGGGGAGCGTGATTGATCTAGGGGAAAGTAACTAGGATTCTCGAGTCATTAATATCATTATTTTTTCCCATGACCGCCGGGGAATGGATCATTGCTTATTAAATATTACCTGGCAAACTCCTTTCCCTCGGACAATTCAAATTTTCTCGAGGGAAACTAAAATTTTGAGAAATTTTATTAACACGTAACGTAGCTTTCCGGATTTCTTTTTTTTTTTCCACGATCCCAATGCTTATCGGTCGATGGAATTACGTGCGTATAGAAGGAATTCGTATATTTTCAGGGTTAATAAAAATCACAGAATATTCCGGCGAGCTATAGGATCATCCACGTCCACCTTTCTCTCGATTCCAGTCGAGAATCAAGCCTCGTTATTTGTTCGCGAGATTCGAAATTTTTGGAATTTTGAATATTACCAAATATTTGTATATACCAAAAGAAAGGAAAGACATTCGACGATATAGGATGATTAATATAGGATGATTAAATCGCAAAATAAAATTTTCAACAACTTTCCATTGAAATCATCATTTAATTTCGTAATAAATCAGCCTCTAATCGCAATATGGCAGAAACCGATAAATTAAACGCCAACTGCTTTCGATCGAAATTTTCAAAACCGGTTTTTGCGGCAAAGTGAAATTTTCGAAAATTCGTGTCACAGAAAGGAATCCCCCTCCCCTCGTACCCTTTTCATGCTCCTTCGATCCGATCCTTGTTAAAAGAATGCACGCTACACGTGTTCTCTCATTCTAACATCCACCGATGATCTTCAGTCAAGAGGCCTGTTTGCCTTTCACAAATCTCTTCTTCGAGTTCCCACTCGAGCCGCAGCGTCACGCCGTCACGCCGTCACGACTGAAGAATGTTTTTGGAAATGAAGAATCACAACGCGATATTCAATATGGATTCGAGAGTTTTTCGATAGCTTTGAGAACGTGTCATACCCTAGTCCCTCATGCCAACACAGGGTCCACTAGGGATATCGATAATGAGAAAGACTGAAAATACGTGACGCACGTTAAAATTCTAACGCAGCCAAATTTCGATTAAAGCCTTCGGCTTACGTTGCACTTTATGCATAATGCATATTACTTTCCAATGCAGTTTGAGAACTATCTCATGAGAATGTCGGCGTGAATTCCCGGGAGCGATTGTATCCCTATATACATAAACCCCTATACCGATGCACTGTCTGAAAACGGATGCAGCGCAATGCGACCTAATGCAGTGCATTTGCCTTACGCTCGCTCAGACATAATCTATTTTGATTCCTAATATTCTCACGTTATATACCGAGTATCAATGTAGATCAGCCAAGCGAATCGTCACTATCGGCTTACAAGATATTTTGCATATTTTAGATAAATTCGCAAAATTTATACGCTTACCGAGCGCCGTAAAATTATCAAAATTTTGCACTAATCGCAGAAATGAATTCAAAAAATAATAATTCTTGTTCCTGTGAATTTTCCAAAAAATAGAAAAAAAAAATAGGGGAGACTAAATTCTGCGCTGTACAAATCCCATTTAAACGCCGTTCAAATAAACTTTCAGTCCTCCGGATCACTATAATTTCCGGCGATCGTATTATCGTATGCATATTCGCGAAATTTTGTCGAAACTTTCTCAAAGTATCTCGTCCGACAGTTATCTCGCCAACTCTACACCAATTTCCACAAGCACGAGATAAGTGTTATCGGGTCGTCTCGTATCTCGAAAATGCAACACCATAACGCTTACATCATCCTGCGGTATTTTCCCAGCGTTCCTAATATCAATTAGAAAGTACGGCTGCGAGAATGAAATTATAAAGGCGATCCTCATCAGCTAACATTAAGCCACGTTTTGGCAGCCGATAGCGACTCGACTGATTTCTACGTCTATTTACGTGTATTGTATCGTATATCGTGTATCACATTGTCCATTAAAATAACTTTGCCGTGCTATGAGTAACAGAGCTCTGAGTCGCTTTCATTAGAATCGTCCCTAAGCATACTATCTATAGTGCATGCGAGTATACTCCGTACACGGGTAGTAAGGTTAGCTGGCGATTTGCATACAGCTGACGTTTACATACAATGCTGTGGCGTGCGGGAACGTCGTAACAGTGGAGACTCGAGTGACTCGTCCTGGAGTCGAGTATCCCGCGAGACTGGAATATTAATTGACGAGTGACGTATCAAAAGTCGAGCGCAATTCCCCGTCTTTGCGAACGCGGAGTAGGAGAAGATACGGCAGTGGGCAATATAACGGTAGCGATGACGCAACGGAAGCCTGAGTAAATAGTGGCGTCTGAAAAGGCACAGAACGTCCTGAAATTACTGAGCGGGTCTCACGTTTTAAAATATCCTTCCTTTCCGGGGCTCGTCAGCGCGATCTAGACAAATAGACAGCAGACAATTCAATTCCCATAGCGGAAATATGCGCACGTCCCAGCTGGAGACGCCAAGTTGGAGTTTCGTCGAATGGACGTCCAGTCGAACTCCCTTTCGAGGAATCTGCTTGTGGCCTGTTTGCGCGCGGCGGACGTGCACTTGAAAATGCATGACGATTGTCAGCTGCGGGCGTCAGGGACATTGCCGTTACGCGACCTCAAGAGGGTTATGTAAATCGAGGGAGTCATTTTCAGGTTGGGACTTATAAACTATTTTTTTATACATTCATATATACATATAAATAGTCGACAATTATGATATGTTTAATTTACGTGTAAAGTAAAATTGGCCATTGGCAAAATAGCCAAAAGTTATCGGTCACCTGTGAACTTCGTACCTGAGACTCTATAGAGTTCGCGGTAGTTCGGACCTGAAAATTATAGCCAACCGGATAGCCAAAAACCCCCAGGCGAATATGCAGCCCATGTGAAGTGAGCCCCCCCAAGTATGGATTTTCAAAAATTTTCTTTTCCACGTCGTTTGCTAAGCTTTCTTAAGATTTGCACCCTTTTTATTTTCCATTGCACTCTTACAGATTTTGAGATACAGCAAATTTAGATTTGGGAGGGGGGCAAATTCACGCTAGCCCCACCAAGTCGAAGAACAGAGTCCCTTTGCCATAAAATATTTTCGGACTAATGAATTCGAGAGGGAAAAAAAGTTTATCCTTAATCACGAGGCGAAATGAATTTGCGTGAAACTCGGAAAAATTTTCGACGGGTCATACGGTCCGCGCTAAATACGTAGAGAGTGTGGTCGAACGTTAAAAATATAACTTGCCGGTCGTGGGATTTTCGCCATATAAAAAAGCCAAGTTAGAGGAGAAAAAGTGAAAAACACTTTTCCGTCCGGGCGCAGGCAGCGCCGACGTAGATTAACGCATACTACGTTTGTCACGTCAACGTTGAGGCAAATTACCCAAAGGCGCTCGGGGTTTTGTTCAGAAACAAAAAAAAAAGAAAGCGCACTGAAAAGAGGCGAAAGAGATGAAAAAAAAGGTAAAAGGGACCAAAAAAGCATAAGAGCACCTTTCCCTCTCTCGCCGCACCCAGCAGCATCCACGAGCGTGTCACGCGCGTAGTCGCGTTAAAGTAATTTTATTTCGACTCACCGGCAACCTTCTTCGCACTTTCCAACGGACGCGGCAAACGTAGGCAAGAGGATCTCTTTCCGCTCGTATCTCATGTCTCTCGAGTCTTACAATTTTTCTCTCGCACAATTTACAAAACCGACTCAACCCACCCTGGCAACTTGGGCCACTCGTGTTTCTCGACGAAAAGAAGGGACGACGACACTGTTGCTTTGCATTGTTCCATTTTCGCGTTCACGCTTCGGCCCCCCCAGCCCTTCAGCTTTGCATTGAAAATCCCCAGATCCTCCCGTTTACCCGGAACGTACAAATCCAGCTCATATATTTCCCATTTCCTCGCAGATGCCCGCGCACTTTGTGCCGCCTTGCTAAAAGGGTTGAAAAAAAAAAAAAAGACTTCCTCCAGCTATCTCTAGATGAAATCACCACGCTGAAGGGGCATAGGGACGATATTGCAAGGCGAAATAATATTTGGAAAAAAAATGATCAAAACTTCTTCAAGCTTTTTCCACCCCCCGCGAACTTTCCAAGATTTTCTTCAACTCCTGCGAAATCGTCCCGCGGTCGCCCACCTTACGTGAGGCGAAGGGAGTGAAAGAGATAAAAAAAAAGTTAGGTTTAATCTCCCTTGGCATAATTGAGTTTCCTGTCCCTTTAAAGTGAAAATAAATGAATCCGAGGGTAACAATAGGCAGCCGGGTGGGAAAAGTAGAAAACCATAACAATAAGGCACCAAGGCTAAATAACGAAACTAACCAACCAACTGTAATACAATACCGGAGACTCTTTACGACGGTAATACAAATAAAAATTACTACACGAAAACTTTAATTCTGCTTTAAAATTTACCGGTCTGGCCGAAAGTTCCGAGTTCACGATCATTCGTACGAGAAGCCCGATCGCGCTACAGAAGTCCTATTAAAGTGACCGTATCCATTTGCGAAAATGGGATCCAAGGTAGCAAAGTGTACCAGGAGCAACCTCGGAAAGACCCTTCGACCGCTTTTCCAGTAGTTTGATACTTTTCTATTTCCACCGAATCAAAGATATATAGATATGTAGCACGTTACATATCACCCATACACGGTATTCGATCTTGGCGAGAAGCGATTTCGCAAATTCGATAAGCGAACAAATCCCAGATATCTAAACTGTCCCGAACCTGTCTCGAATCGTCAAAGTGACGCGAAGCGGGAGTCAAAGTATTTCCGGTGTAATTCTGAGCGCATAGCGAATCCTATACCTGTCTCAGTCTGTACCTCCCGTATAGGAAGGCAGAGGCGGTTGGCATTTGCATAATATGGGAATCGCTCCTGAGGCCACGCCATTGTTCGAATCCGTCTGTGCACGTAGATTAGTATGTGAGAAGATTCGAGGAGCGGAAGAACATCCGAATACGTAACCCAGCCATAATAATTACGTTCCTGTTAGCTCTCGAGACTTGAGCAACGGCTTTCCGGTTTCGAGGGGAATTCTCCTTTGCTATTCTTCGTTTACACTTATTTCAGCCTGGTGTTACGGGCACTTTCATGACCCCTCCACCACCCCACCCCTCCACCCCCCACCACACCTAATTTTCATTCCTCGTTACTCGCCACTCTACCTCCACAACATTTCTGGCTACTCTGGATAAGAAGCTCTGAACTCGTAACTCGCTAGTTGGCTACTCGACAACTTTTCCCACCGGAATGTAGAATCATAAAAGTCGGCTATAAAACCATATATAATATTCAGCCACGTTTAAATTAACTACGAAATCGATCGACCCTGCAGAGAAATAGAAAACAGGAGCAATCTGTCTGTCGCGAATGTAGACGATAGAAATGTCACGTGGAGTTTCACGGAAATTTCGAATTATCAATCGAGGATGTTTGATGCTACATTTTAATCGGAAATTATTTTTTCTTCTCTCTCTCGATACGAGAAAAATTTTCAATTAAATCGATCCTCACTTGAAATCGGTCGAGTCAATATTAATACGGAAAGCACTGACTATAGGAATCTGTATGAAATCAGTTGGCAAACCAATTGACAATCGCAAGATGGAAATCCTAACGATATAGGTATACAAGACGAAGGACAGGAATCACAAAGTGGGAGAAGAGAAATATCGTAATTTCGGAACACATCGAAAATGACGAAAGGACGAAATTAATGAATCGGAAGCGCGACTAGTGCGTGGCTGAAAAGTTAAAATTATACAGAGGCGCAGTGGCAACGCGCTCCCAGTGTAACTTTAGCGCCTCCGTACAGCTTTGTACGCTTCTTCGTACTTTCCCGTCAATATTGTGACGTAAGGCAGGTAATCAGCCACGTTGTTGCGACAGAGCTAGAGCCTCGGCTCCGAGGCACTAGTTTCTTTTGGTCCCTTTCGGTCGCATCTCGCATCGACCAACGTCCTCGGCCGTGAAATCCAAGCGAAATGCTCCGCGAGCTTTGCGATCGAAAGATCGCCAGTTGGAAAAGCAAAAGAGACGCCGCCGACTGCGGACGGCGTCTCCGACTGATTTCTCATTAACCGAATTAGGAATTCTCGTAATCTAATCGTAACCGCAATTAATTTTACCATTGCGCAGCCAAGTTTACTCCATGACTTTGGAAGTCTCTTGCTCGACTGATTACGTGCGCATATATATCCATATATCTATATGCATATTGACTGGCATGCTGTATACCACATATATCTAACGGGTGGAGTGAAAAATCTGGAGCGTTAGTCAAACTGGTTATGATCTAACCTTTCGAAACCCCATTCATAACATTCGTAACACGTGGGCATCTGGGTCTAGGATGCTTGACCGGCCGATAACGTAACAACGGAATGAATTAGATTCGCGCTCAGCTTTGCTCTCAAGGTCACGTCGCTTGCGTAAATGGCAGAAGAGAATGCTGCTTGAAAAATTGTATATTCTAGTTATTTGCGAAACCAGATAATTTTCACGCTTGACCGATGCATTAATTTTTTTCGACTGCACGAGAAACACATGGCCGATCGCAACGTGAGGCAGGTCTCGGTGGAATTTTGACTTTTGTAGAAAAAAAAAAAAAAAGTATTTCGTGGAGGACTGACTTTTTCCGCCCTATATTCTTGGACATTTTCCCAATGGGCCCGTGTGAAAGGCTGAAAATTGGGATTCGATCGGACAACGAGCATCGAGCGGCAAATGTGAAAAGCTGCTTAATCACGGGCTCAGCTCCTGCGTCGTAATCGAGGGATTTCGCTATCGGTTCTCCAAGTTATGGCAACCAATTACCCATCGTTGCTATAAATTAATTAATCCTTCGTTTCGATCCGCGTTACGGTGTATTATTCGCACGTTGCCATAGTAAAGTTCCTGCACGTTTACGAGCTGCGATTCAATCGCGAAGGAATTTCGTCCGTTCGTTCGTTATAACGATATTCATTTTTCATATCAATTGACAAATAATTAATATTAACAATTAACATTCGAGGTTCGGTACGCTACTTGCAATCGTTAAGATAAAATGACAGTCGCAATGAAAAATCCTATCGAACGCAAATAGACGCTCAGTTCAGTTAACGCGATACAGCAGAAAACACGTGAAAGATCTTACGTCCCGATAAAAGTATTTTTCTTTCGTCCCGTCTTGATACTCGAATCAAATGGATTCTGAGTCGTCCCAAGAGACTCGCCGTATCTCATACAACGTGGTGCAAAGATAAAATTCCCATATCTTCTCGGGTCTCGAATTCACTCGTATACGTGTTGTTTAGGGCTGTTCAAAGTATCGCAAAAGTATCGATACAGATTTCAACATCGTTTTACAAAATGAAAAAAAAAAAAAAAAAAAACGTAATATCCCGAATGGAACAAGTCAAAAAGTATATAGGACACATATCCGTATACTGATATCCAGTGTTTGTATTCCGCTATGAAAAAGTCAAAATAATCCCGCACGCCATAGATACCCCAGTTACCGTGTTTCCATCGGGAGGATCGCAAATACATTTGGCGAAAGCGCGAAAGTCCTAGCTCAAATTTCAACGGCGAATATTCGTACTGGATGCATAGCGAAAAAACAGGCAGTTCGACTTTGCAATATTGAGGAAAAAAAAAACTATGAAAACTGCAACAAAACTCCAGATTGAAATCGACTAGTTAACAATGCCTGGCATACTGGGCATGGAGGGCTTTTGAGTTTTACGCTATTGAAAAAAAAAAATTACCGTCAACCAATTCAGGGGTCTTTTTTCTTCGTCACCTTCGTTAAGGGTCCCAAACGTAATAGGCCAACGGCCTTTTTTATTCGTGGTAATAAAAAAAAAAAAGCATCCGGGCAACAAAGGAACGTATAGAAATAGTAGAAAACAATGAACCCTCGGTCCCTTTCCTCTATTCGTATTTGCCGCTTAAACGCAAACTGTAATATTTGCACCGACCGTACGCAACATTCGTATGTATGCCGGAAGTCAATAAAGGAGGCAGCCCGACGGTAATCAAGGACGACCGTGCGAAATTGGCGCAATCGGGATTCAAATCGTTTGGGAGAATAGCATTTCCCTTTAACGAAGAAAATTTTTCGTACGGATCCGATTGTTCGGCGTTTGGATTAACCGTGCGGGAGGGTAACGCGTTTTGGTGAAATTTCAAGTCCCCCGGTTTCCCGTGGCGCTGGTGTCTGTTGCTGCGAAGTTAATTGAAATATGGGACATACACAGAGAACGGAGGACGGCTGGTATTTATCTGGCGGACTAGCGAGACAATTTTCTCAGGAAAGGAACAATGGGACTCGAAAGTGAAAACGAGTAGAGTATAGGTATATAATGTATACGCCAAGGGGAGTACATTCGGATCCGTCGTGGACGTGGATGAGGAAATATGTTTTTTAAGCGCAAGATTAATTGCAACGATAGGAGAGAGATCGAAATGAGAAAAGACTCGTCACGGGTATCGTCCCTGTCGATCGGTTGGCCAACGTCGAAAGATCCACCGATCCGAAGGAATGGACGGCGGTGACCTTCGGGGACGAAAAATCGTTACGCCTTGTTGCGCAACCGAGGACACTTGCCGGTTAGGAGCTACAAATAATGGGCAGGGATAGATGCCGGTCTACCACCACCCAGCAGCCATCCGGTGGTACAGCGTGGCCGGCCGGCGAGTTCTTGGCAGCCATTTGTGAGTTAAGCAAGGTGGGAATAAATCCCTCGGAGATCCAGGAGGACGAAGTGCCTGAAATTATTGGGAGTCGCGGTGGCGTCACTTTTATTTTTCATCGGGCGCAATGGAAATCCTTGCGAGAGAAACGGATGTAGCTTCTGGAAGGAGGAAACGGGCGCCGATCCAAGAGTAGCATTCTCTTACTTTACTCCTCGATTTACTTTTATATAGACCAAATACGTGTTCCCGGTGACTAAGGGAACTGGATTTATCGTTTATGCATGGATTTTTCCAAGTGCGAAATAAATATTCGAGGGAGAGAAATGAATCTATCTCGTTTGAGATATCTTTTATGGGCTCGAATATTATGTAGTTTATTTTAGTTAAAGGGAATATACGGGGAAGGAGGACTGACGATTAATGGGTAATTAGAGATTTTAGGGGAAGTCTGAAGGGGATGCCAGCGAAGGCGACTTACGGCAGGATGTCTGAGTAGAAGATTTAGTGGGGGGGAAAGCACGTGGGTGAGGAGAGAGAATTTAAAGAAAAGGGTAAAAGAGACGAAATCATCTGACTCACCGAATCGATCGCTGCTCAAGCTCCTTTGTCACTTATATAGGCTTCGATTGGATCACGATTGCCCGCCGAGCGACTATCCCCTTCTGCGAACAAACAAGAAAAGTAGACTTACTCGGGGAAAATTAGCCTCGATCAAACGGAAATAAAACCCGACAACTTTCTGCTCGGTTAGAGTTGCGAGTGAACGGAGGGGTAGAGAAGGAATATTTCACTGAAAATATCCTCAAATTGTTTTACTCGAAATGAAATGGCGTGTAAATCAAATTTTGCAAAAGTAAAAAATGTCGGATATTTGAAAATGAGCAAAAAGTATCGTGAAAAAACTGGACAAATCCTCCTTATCGTTTTTCACAAGAATAAAAAAAAACCTATGCTTTCCCCGTAAAAGGACGCGGAGCGAAAGGGAAATCGAAAAGGAAAAATGTGTTTCCATTGATTTTTTTTTTTTTTTTGGCAGAGGGTTCGATAAAACAGAGCGACGCTTTCGCGTACCGCGAATCTTGCGTAAAAGAAGGGACGCCCTGGGCGACTGCAGCGCCGACAGTGCGGCCGCCCGAGTAACTTCAAATGATACAGAAGCATAATGAACTTTCGGCGCACGCGAAATAAAGTTTTATCGCGCGGGGCCACCACGTTGGCCGCTGTTAACAGTAAAATAATTATCCGGCTCGCTGAATCGCACGGAAGTCCCTAAAGGCCCGTAAGCCGTCCCGAGATTTACAAGCGAGTTTTCAATCCTTTTAAAGATCCGCGCTCCGTTCGACCCGCTGCTTCCGTTACATGGATTTCATTTGCATATCTTGTTCGCTGTTAAATAAGCCAATGAGCTTAGCGGACACAACATCTCCCGAGCAAGACAGGACGGAATTACAAGGATGACATTTTACAATCAGCCCAAACATAAAATATATATTTAAAAAAAAAAAAAAAAAAAAAAAAAAAAAAAAAAAAAAAAAAAAAAAAAAAAAAAAAAAAAAAAAAAAAAAAAAAATCGGAAAATAAAATTTTCATTCCTTTGCAAATCCCGAAGCTGCATGCCATATTCTCAAATGTCCTTGATAACGCGAATCACGCGATGCCAGCTGACACATAGCCGCTAGTATAGTTCAGGAAGAAAGTTCACGATAACGCAACTTGGTCGCCCTAGAAACTCGAGCACGAATTATCTAGGAAGCAAGTGCGTCGTACGAGATCATAAGTGAATTCGAAAGTGGCTAAGGGACTTAATTGCCAGTGCTACCAACGCACTGACCTCCCGCTATACTCTTTCTCTCATTTTCTCAAAATATCTCCGATACACTCAGCATCCACGTGACGCCTTTAAGAAAAAATTCAAAATTTCGCGAACGCACGCAAAATATTTCGAAAACCAAAAAATAATTCTCCCCAAAAAATAGTCAAATTTCTATTTTATTAATGACGGCTGACAAGACGTGTCGTAGGGGCATTTTTCTATCGTAACAAAAAAAAAGGGTAGGAAACATGTCGGAAGAATATCAATGATTTCTCCGGAGCATTATCGTAAAGCCCGAGGCTCCATTTCGGAGGACAGTTACGATGTTGAACAAAGTCAGAACTTTTTTTTTCCAGGACTCACCCATGTCCCTCCCTTACGTAAAACATGTCTGTCGAAAATAAAAAAAAAAGGTCCAAAGAGGGTTAACCCTCATGTAGACGACGAGGGAGGAGATCTTAGCAATATTGAAGTTCCTTTCGACCAGTACTCGACCCTGGTCCCGAAGACGAGGTTTCCCCTCTATCTTGTTCCGGTGGGTACCGGATGTCCAAGAGGAGCCAATGACAGGTCCTCGGCAGTCATAATCCAAAGGAGCCAGTTGTCGTTCTTTCCACCCCTTTGGGAGTTACGGCAGTCATGGTCGGGATGGGGAGGAAAAAATTTCCAAAAGAATCTCCCCTACCCGGTGACTACGTAGATCCTCCATTTTATCAAGCGTCAACCCCCGGACGACGTACTTGCCCAGTCTCCCACTTTTATGTCTACTGGTAACTGGATCTTCCGCACCCTTGACGTCGTAAACAACGGCCCTGAGATAACCAGGGCAGAACGGGCAACGGCAGAACCTTCAGGCACACGCAAAAAACCTTCCCTCCTTTGTGATGCTAATGCGGCGATTATTATGCAATGAGTATCTGACCAGGTTTCCAAGAGCGCGACGCCGATAACGAGGATCGTTTCCAGACACTGAAAAATATGGGAAAACGATATATTCGTGGAAATTATAAAAAAAATTTCAAATTAACGTATTTGAATTTTTTTCGAAAAATTTACGAGAAACAAAAATTCGTAACGCAACGACTGACGCTTAAGGTCGTCTTCGCAGTGGATCGAACAAGGTAGTAAAAATTTAATATCTCGAATCAGCCCTTTTTCACGTGCATTCTTTTATAACATAACCGTACGCAAGGGCCGACCGCGTGCAGCAGCCAGGACGAGATTGCGTCTGTGCAACCTTTTATGGCTTTAATAAATCCAGAGAAACGGTAGTGCACCGTTGACTGAGCCAGACAGCCAGTAAATGCACCAGGCGTAGGACCGTTAGGTGGACTCTGAAAATACATCACCATTTCCAGCGTGGATAATAATTTGGAAAACGGCTGGGAGAGCGCAGAGGCAAATCTAACTTATACGTTTCGGATGAACGAAAGATATCCAAATAATAGAATACACGGTGGACCGTTTTATCTTATTTAGAAGCAGAAAATACCGAGTTTTAAAGAATTACCAGGATCCCTCAAAATGATTCGACGACGGTGATAGGCCGTCTCGTCGGAGGTAGACGAGCGAAAGCTTTTGTTTTTCATCAAACGTCAATCTGACATTGACGCCCTCAGGCCACGTGGCCACCACGTGGGGGCCTCCAAACGTCCTGCCTCGAGTGGAAGCTGATCGTGCGCTCTATATAAATACATAAATAAACAATGCACGGAAAGTTCCTGGGGCGAATGTCAATATTGAGGAAATTTCGGCAAGTCCGACCATAACGTAATACGGTTTCGAAAGGCAGTAAACGCGAGTCAAGGTTGCTCGTCTGCAATCGACTTGCCAATATACTGCAGCAAAAGCCACATCCAGCATCCCTGCCAGCGCCAGAGGGGGGTTTAACTTTGTTGAACCAGAACACGAAACCGCTACCTAAAGGGATAAATGATCATTCCGCGTTTGCTGTATTCGCAGCAGTAGACTCCCTGAAATAAGATAATTAGCAGATGATATCTCGATCGTTCCCGTAATCTCCAGGATTATCCATCAATCTCACGCGGCACTGATAACACCCAGAGTAATCGTAAAGTCTCGGCTCGTCGATTAAAAATATCGCTGCGAGATGTCCGATAACTTAACACTCTAATTCCGATTCGATTCGTGTATACGTTTCGTACGAATACAATTCTAGCTAATCACTCGTCAATTATTCCGACACGCGATTAGTCGAATCCACAATTAAAGCCGAACCCGCACCAAATCAACGTTCGGCGAGATTATTAATCATCCGAGAGTAATGAATATCGTTCGTTGCAAACCCCACCAATCCCCATTACCCGTTCCCCGCCGATTTTCGTTTCATTAAGCGTAATGGATATTTATCGAGGCAATTACGATCGTCGCATTGTCGGGACGATTCCAGCCGATTCGGTACAGCGGATTGAAAATGGGCAAGAAGACAAAAGCAAATACGGCCGTGCATATAGAAAGCTAAATAAAAGGAGAAACGAAACAATACGGGTGACGCGGTGCGATATCGATAAACTCGGACGCCAGTCGCGGACGGCAGTGAATTTTCAAAGTTTTACCATTAGTTTTCACGGCGCGACAACGCCCTCCCATCAGTGCCTTCGTTGGACCTGAGAAAAATTTCAAAAAAAAAATTCATACACAAAATATCACGAGTACAATTTCATTCGACGTTCGGCATTTGCGACTGTCGAGTGACAAAAAAAAAAAAAAAAACACCGCGACCAGTCAGACTGACTGCCTATTCGACAACGCAATCCAGACTAACAGCTGCGACGCTTCCAGTCCGCGTCAGGCTTGCCCCTAAGTTGACCCCTAAGAGTATGACTTCCGTCGCTCATCCTCATGGAAAGACTCGCTCGGTGAGCCCCTGCTGGGAGAAGAAATAGCGGAACAGCACGTAGACTCGCTTTGGAGCTTGACGCGCGAACAGCAGTTCTAATCCGATGCAAGCCCGACAATAAAGCTGCACTTTCTTCCAGGAAGGTCCGACCGTCACAATTACTCGAATAGCCCGGAGCCATTGCGCCTCCCGTAACGCCGGCGTCGCTCCCAAAGCCCAGCAATAAAGTCGGGTGGACGGGTGGTCCGTTGTTCCCGCTCGCACCGAGCATTCCCGAGACACGAAATTCTATTGCATGATACTGCCGGCCGCAAGTCGTGCCGAATCCACTGGGTGCCACGGGAATAAGTGCACTGTCCGCGTCGTACCTGGGCGTCGTATAAGAGAAGCGGAAGTGCGAAGGCGGGAGGGTTCCGGAATGGGAGGAAAAGAGGTTAAGGGATGAAGGAAGACCATGCGTCAGGATAACGGAAGTTGAATTTACAAGTACGCCAAGAGGAGTTCGCTCGGGCATATCCTTCGGTGGGTGAGAAGCTCGAAGTACACTGGGAAATAAATTTCACCTGGAAAGCTCGACGTTATTCCTGTCTTGGTAGGAGCAAGAGGCGAAAGCATAACTTTTCCCGGGAGCAGCGCGTGGCAACTTCCTTACTCGGTAAGTAACGCGCGCAAAAGCCTCTAAGTCTGTAAAGTCCACTTCGTGTCTCTGAA
>NW_014332873.1:370340-373200 GCF_000341935.2 Cephus cinctus
TCTCCTCTCTTTTCTCTCTCCAGGAGTAACGCGACGCGCTAATAGAACGACCTGACACGTATAATAAAGAGAATGAGCTTGGAGTGAACTTGTGTAGCTTGGTAGGTAAAGAGAGAGAGAGAGAGAGAGAGAGAGAGAGAGAGAGAGAGATAACGTAGCAAGTATACAGTGAGAGGTATAGAGAGAGAGAAAAACACAAGAGAAAACGAATAAGTGTCGATACGACGTCCCGATAAGATTCTAGCGGTCTGAAAATGAAGAATGAAACGGATAAATATCTTTGGCACGGATGGGAAGAAGATAAATAAAATCTAAAGGACAGTAGTCGAACTTTCCAATAGAGCAAACTCTTTAAGGTGGCACAATAGTCGTAGGCGCCATTGTGCCAAGTGTCGACTCTGGGAGAATCGTACTCGGGTGCCTTCTGGAGTCACGGTCCAGAAGAAGTCAATGGGATGCTGTGCACACGTATATACAGGGATAAGATCCGAGAAGTCTTTAAAAAGAAATCAACCGGAGTGAAGCTGTAGCCATGAATAAGCCAGTGACCCATTCAGTCAGTCGTCCTGGCGATGTAATTTGGAATGGACCATTTGAGATGCAGCATCGATAAGCACTGCACCAGCCGCAGATCGAAAATTCTTCATTCAAGGAAGTGCAAGTCTCGCGGCAGTCTTCCGGATTTTTTAAATTGAATCTCGAGGATGGCTGCCGGCGTGCTGCTCCATGAAAAAGCTTTCCGTCCTGCAGCATATATCGATCCCACGATCGATAGAATCTTCGATGATTCTGATGGAGAACGAGAGAAAGAGAGACAGCGAGAGTCGGTCGTCCCTTCTGCAATTCAAGTCGAGAAAGATCGTAGCCAAGGCGGCTGCTTGAGAAATCAGTCGTATTCAATGCAACGTCATACGGTGCCATTTTCATTCCCAAGTGACGACGGCGAGGCACATTTGAAAATGGCTAATCATGGCAAATCCTTCTCAGGGTCGTATAGCCGACCAAGAATTTACGGAAGCAGGTCACCAGACTAAATGGAATTTATCAGCTGGAAATCGACCTCATTATTACGCAATAGGCTAAACTCCATTTATCAATACAAAGTTAACACGCAGCCGCGCCTACGAGTTTGCCAAAAAAAAAAAAAAAACTATTCATCCTTTTTTTTTTTCTAACCAAGCGCCAGTTGCTCAACATTCTTTTTTTTACAAATCCCAATCAAATTTTTATTTCATTTTGCTCGACGTCTCTTGCTGCCCTGGTAGCGTATATCGCTTTCAAAAATCTCGGGAGATCATACCCAGATACACCGTCTGGCTACGATCGATAATCTTCGACAAGGTAGGTCGAAGATTGTCAAATTCAAAAAAAAAAAATTGAACAAGTCTCTCGGATCCGAATTCCCATGTAGATAGCAAAGGACAAGTTAAGATTACAATCGAAGCAAACGAGGCTCTCTGGTATTTTCTTATGTTATTGAATGTAAAAAAAAAAGAATGCTAAAGTACTAAAATTGCTACAGATCATCCATAACTGAACAAACGTCACGCGGAGTTACAACGTGCTTCCGATATGCGAAGTTCAGATAAACGTAGAACGATGACCGATATCAATTTTACGGTCCGCATCGACGATCATGGATCTTCTAATATACAGAGTCACCGTGTATAACGGATCTCGCGTCGTTTACCCGTACATAATGGAAGTAAAAGCCCACGAGGGACTTAAGTGCGGTTCAATATTACCTAGGAAAGCTATAAGGCTACGCATGACCCACCTACGGCGTCCGTAACAAAGTCCATAGGAATAGCGACGAATATAAACGTAATGGGCGGTGGACGTTGCACGCGATGTCAACGTGAAATACGTGAACAGGTGAATTTCCATGGCGTCGATTTCCACGATGCTTCCTGGTATCGGCAAACCATAATCAACAATGGCCATAGGCGGCTGAGCAAACAAAATTCAAATGGACCAAATAGCATTCAGGAGTCGATTAATCCCAAGTCCTCGTAAAGCTTCAGGTTCGATTTCACTGTAAATAACTAACTACCCCAGCGACAATAATAATGACAATATTTTCAAAACAGCCTTCGCAGCCAGTCGCAAAGTGAAAATAAAAAACGAAAAATCTTCGGGATTAAATATGTGGGAAATATTGGGAGGCTTAACATGGCCTCCCTTGGGAATCGCGGGGATACACGTTGACGCGTCGCGATCTCAACCTTAAGAGCAAATCTCGAGATAACGAATGTCTGGTCGTTTACGATTGGTCCAAGGAAACTGTTATTTCCATTGTGAACTACCCTTGGGATTCCGATGGAAAATCGTTGGGCTCCCCTCCCAGTGCCCCCTAGTTGTGAACGAGTTGTCCTGGATATTTGAGTTGACAAATATTTTTCAGTAGCGTGATTCGTTCTTTTTCTTCGTTTACATAGAAACGAGGTTGACGAAAATTTTTATGGTGTTGAGAAAGACGTCAGCCGACGGGTTGCATTCTTCTCGAGTAATTCAAACGAATGACAAGGACGGCACGTAATTTGCTGGGAGATGAAAGGAGCAGTCGAGAGAAGACGAGATCTTGAATGGATGCTGGAGAAATCCTACGGAAGACACCTGCGACAGGTACGGTAATAGAAGATGGCAAGAAATTCGTGGAGTCTGTAGCTGTACCAACCTATCGGCAGATGACAACGAGAAATAAGATGACCGAACGGGGAACAATTTCGCGAGTCGAAAAAAAATGTCATTTCAGGGAAAAAATTTATACGACGAATCAGGAGGCTGCGCACCAGACGACGTCAGGTCCCAAATGGACCTGCTTGAATATCATTAAAAAAAAAAAAAAAAAAAAAAGAAA